>NC_057802.1:419532700-419542859 GCF_018294505.1 Triticum aestivum | reverse complement strand
CGGGGGAGGAGCCGGGCGGGCGCGGGCGGGCGACGAACGGCAGCACCTGGCGGGAGAGGAGCCGGGCGGGCGACGGCAGCACCTGGCGGGAGGGAGAGGTGCCGGGCGGGCGCTAGCGGCGACGAACTGGAGGGCGGGCGAGGCAGAGTAGCGACGCCGAGACAGAGGAAAAATCGCGGCGGCGGCAGGACGGGATCGAGCACGAGTTGCGCGTGCGAAAAAAAGACCTAAAGCTCTAATACCATGTTAGGAATAAGCAACTTGTATTCCCATGAGGCCATAGACCGATATATATACACGTACAGGTGTGGTACATATGCAGGAAACCCCTTATACTACGGGATAAATACGAAGGGGTATACATGACTTATACTATAACTCTAACACCACTGAACTCATCCAAGCGCCGTACTACAGTACAGTCAAAAGATGTTCACTGGGCCAAAACTGAAGTTCAATTTTAAATGGCACGGCGGTTTTAAATAAACCCATCGTTCTCGCATCCTATATATTCCGTCAAAGAAAGAAGGTCACTCATTTTATTTTTCCTGGTCCGAAATTTAACTCGCTCTTGGTGTCACCGTAGAAATTCTGGACTAGTAGGTGCTATTTGGCTTAGTTTGCTCGCCCATACCAATTCCCAGCTATAAATACCACACAGCAGAAGTCGATGTCAACCAGCAGCAGGAAACCAGCTACCACCCCAGCCGAGTGAATGAGCATGGCCGCATCACGGCAGATCTCCACGGCCGAGCTGCGGCTCTGCATCAAGGAGGCGCTGGGCGGCGACATGTCGACCGAGGAGGTGCAGGCCCTGATGGCCTCCGCAGATACCGATGGCGACGGGCTGCTGGACGAGGAGGGGTTCCTGAGGCTGGTGCGGGAGGCTGAGGCCGGCCACGAGGAAGAGGAAAACAGGTGCAGGGAGGCGTTCGGGGTGTACGAGATGGAAGGGAGGGGCTGCATCACCCCGCTCAGCCTCAAGCTGATGATGAGCAGGCTAGGCCTGCACCTGGAAGTCGACGTCTCGACGAGTGTCAGGTTATGATCCGCCGGTTCGACCTCAACGGCGACGGGGTGCTCACCTTCGACGAGTTCAAGACCATGATGATGATGATGGCATGAGATCTAGATTATGCCCACACATACAAAAACTCAACTTCTATGCAAGACATTCGGTTTTCTATAATGAAAACCGGACAGGGTGGCCTCTGTTTTGCTCGAAAAAAAAGGAAGGTTGATTGTAATTCTATAATTTCTATCTTTGACTCAGCAGCACATACAATTGTATTGTTCTATAGCCAACTAGACTGGCCCCACATCCCTTGAGAAAAACAAAGTGCCAAACTAAAAAAGATGAACAAATGACAATGCTTCCATTTCCAGTGCTCCACTATAATATCAGTGGATACCTGGGAGGGACATGACACATCTATAAAATGTTGCAACGAAGAAAAAACATCTTTCCAGCAGTAGCATATAAATAGCACTTACCCATCATTATTCCAACATACCTGGTCCTAATAAAACAGATGGACCAGACTCCACACTTGACTCCTTTGGCACCTTCCATGCTCCAGTAAAAAGAACAGACAGGAAAGCTCTAGCAGTCGAACCTGTACACTACGGTCTTCTGCACCACGGGCGCATAAACGTTAAAAACTAGATTGCCCCGACGAGCGAGCTGACCAGTTCATCCACTGCACAGAGTTGCAGCAATATAAGTACATGTCTCCACAGTCTATTTGTGATCATCAGGTGGGTGTGCTATAGTAAATGACCCACATAAAAGGGGGGATCCATCTCTTTTTGTTGGTCTATGAGATTAATCTGAAACCTACACTTAAAGTCACAGACTGAAATAAGGCTACTTTCCTGAGCCCATGGAACTTCTCCCAGCTCAAAACCTTATCAAGGGGGCAATCATGCATGTCTTCGGATATATAAGAATAACCATTCCGAAGACAATTGCGCAGAGGCCTTGAGCTATATTAACCAGGAACCGATTCAGAAGAGATGTGTCCACCGCTAGCACCAGTGGGATTAAAACTGCTGGCAGGCGTGGTTCTCTGAGCGAAATCAAGCAGCATCTGGCGTTGCTGCTCGTTTGTGTGGGGGAGGCTTGCACGTAGCAACTCTACTGGCATCTCCCTGCTGGTTGCTTGGGAGGCTTCAGATCCAATCACAGAGCCTGATGCCTGCATCACAAACATCTGCAGAATACTTTCATACTTACTGAGGCAGTATTTTGTCAGAAGCCCAAAGAAAGCATCAAACGATGCCTGCCAGAGAGCTCGGTTTGACGGGGTATAGCTGGATACGGCACGCTGATCAGTCAGCAACTCAGTTGCTCGGTCCAGTACTGACTTGATAATAAGAGAAGCCCCGTCACCAGCAGAGCTACCAAGAGGACGGAGAGGTGGTTGCTCAGATGAACAGACAACTGCAGCAAGGCAAGCACTAAGAGCACCGAGCTCCATATGGTGAGCACAAGTCGAAACAGTCTTTGCCAGAGCAACTGTTGTCTCTGCTGCACTTGAATCTGATGGTAAACCCCCAAACAAGAACCTCAGGTGTCGGAAAATAGCCATGCACACAATCCTGGTCAACTCGCTTCCAGGGACAATAAGCCGGATATAACGAGCCAGAAGCTTACGTCCTTTGGGAAGAGAAACAATGCGAAGAAAGACAATATCATCCTTAGGGGCTAAACCAGATGAATTGGCAGATTTGCTGGGCCCAAGAGGGTCAGCAAGCTGAAGTGACGCGGCTAGACCTTCAAGGAGAACTTGTCGCCTTCGCCTCAGCTGGAAGCTGTTCTCCTGTGCCTGGCTAGACTGCAGGAGCCTGTCAATATCATCCACCTCAAGAAGAAGACCAATGGCATCTTCAACAGTGACCCTGGCTGCTACCATAGGTTCTTTCTCCAGGGACCTCACGGAAGACTTCTGATCATGAGGACCCTCACCTGACAAAGGATTGTCAACTTCAAGAAGAGACCGGGGCCTGCGAATGGAAGAGAAAGAAACTCTCCCAAGAGCATCGACCTGAAGATATGCATGCTGGTCACCACTTGATCTGGACTTGGAGGGCAAGTCTTTAACTGATGTTGGGGAGAAATTGGTCTTTTGCTTAGAACTGGAACCCTTTTTCGCCATGCAAGCTTGATGATAATAATCAACAACGTAAGGATCACTGCTGTGACTTGCCGAGTGCTGCATTCTTAGAATAGACTCAATCTCTTCAGATGACATGTACTTGGATCTAAACTTCAGTCCACCACTCTCACCGTTCTGACTACCAGTAGTATCAGATGGTGGTTGAGAAAAACGTAAACTGTGTTTTCCCCTTCCTGATCTTGATCTCTTGTCTCTTGATGAAGGAAGACTGGTAGCAGATTCAAACCTGCCTGGTATCTCTGGGGGGTGATGATGGTAGAATAGGTGGGGTGGTAAATTTAGGTAATTATGATGGTGGGATGGTTGGAGCTGTGCCAATCTCTGCTGTTGCTGAGAGAATAGCAGTGATGACATTGGGCTATTCGGAAGCGATATTTGTTTCTGTAACAAGTTTGGCAGTAGATTAAGGTGCTCCCCAGTGAACAGGTTGGCTTGGTTTGACCAGTCATTTTGCATTGGATTGCTTACATGCATATTAGGACCACCAAAGGGCATGCTTCCACCATATGGTAGTCCATGAGGTAACCCAACCATATGATACGGGGAACCTGGCAGTGGCATGCTCGGAGAACCCATCTGTATCCCAGCTCCAAACGATGGAATGCTCCCATGACGTGTAAGACCTTGAGCAGGATGTGGTGATCTACCACCTGGTGGCGGAAACGAGGTTAACGGAGGAGACTTTGGTCCTGTGATAGGTTCACTGGAACGGTGCTGCAGTGGCTGCTGAGGATAGGAAGATGTTCGACTTAACGGCTTGTTGTCCCCTTGCTGCATCAAAGAATGTGACTGCGATGACCACCATCTTTTACCTTCCTGGAATTCCTCATTTTCTAATATATCCTGATAATTGGGAAACTCGACATCCTCAGTCCAATCAACAGTTAAAGAACCTGAAGAATAAAAATCATTCCATAGATCAGTAACATATTGAATCTTGGGGCATATAACTGACTTTTACTATACACATAAGTTCGCATAAGAAAAAAAAAATTATCCGACAGAACAGTATATAAGAACCTAAATTCGAGTCCACAAGGGATTGAAGTTTACTTTAAATAGTTGCTTTCCAACCAATAAATACAGACACCTAACCACTCTTCCTGATAACACTGATGACATTAAATTCCAAAATTATGTGCAACAATGCAATAAAATCATATCGTACTGGAGCACATGCTGAGCTTTCAACAAAGCCACATCCAAAAACTACAATATATTAATATAAACATTTCTGAAAAAAATCATAAATGTTTTTATCTACTGACATAGATAACATGATGTATAGCATGTCAAAAATCCACAAATAATATACAAGGTTAACAATAAGAGGCAAAACAGTTGAAGCGACAAAAATAAATATGGTGCAGAAGAGCATGCTGTGAAGATTGACTTGAAGATTCTTAAACAACCAAAGTTTGAGCATCATGTTTCATAGAGAGCAATAGTGAATATCACAAGTAAGCTTCACACCATTAAACACCAGTGTTATTTTGTCATAAGAGTAGCAATGTCAACTTACTTCCTCTTGAAATGGATCGTCTGTCACCGATAACACCAGGATTCCGTGTTCCACCACTAACGGTTCGGTTCAACTGAAATAAAATATGTAAATTTCTGAGTGCAAGCTAAGAAACAGTAACAGTAAACAAGCAGCTACTATGAACACACACATCATGTATAAGTATTAAGTCAAACAAAGACTGAGATGAAGGCGCAATGAACATAATCCTAAGTTGCATAGCCACTGACCAAAATATTACTCCAAAGCGAGTTCAATCCCCATGAACTCGGTGTCTACATCTTTTATGCCCAATAGGGCCTTTCATGGGTAAAAACGTTGAAAACGTAGAATAGGTAAATGTGGTCAGAATCAATAATCTATCTACGTCCATTAAGTTCAGATAATCAAATTATCAAGGATATAATAAGAAAAGAATGGATTGTCAAACAATAAGAGTAACCACTTAGCAAAATATGATAAAGCATAATGGGGCTTCAAAAAGTTGCTAATTCAAGAAGAATCTGCTGAATACTGTGTATCCCAAAAACATATGTGATAGGTGCATGTGGGAAAGGTCATATCCAACTCCTATCAATTTTTAAAGCTGAAACACTGGAGCAATAAGTCAAGAGTAGCAAACCTTAGCAAAAGTACTCGCAAGATCATCGACATCCGACAAGTTACTTAGATTGTCAATCTGTGGAAAAAGGAGCTTGAGTCAGAATAACAGCATGCACTAGAGAATTTAAATAAATTATAAATCACAAGAAAAGATTTAAAAAAAACAGGAAGCATTTTGAAAATGGTATGCAGAGGGTGTCGGGTTAGCTAAAAGCATACACATGTCCCTGATTCCCCATACAAACTTTGTTTCTGAAAAGTACTGCACAGGGATTGACGGCTAATTACTCTATCATTACATGCACAGTTTGCCCATTACAATCAACTCGAGGTATAAGTTTATACATGCGCTCTAGCTAATCATGATCACGCAGTACAACTGAGCCACACAGTCAGTGAGTCACTAAAAATTGGTCATGTTAAGCACCACAAGCTTAAACTCGCTATGCCCAGAAATACATGACATGAATCTTAACGGCCAAACTTAGTCCATAGGAGACTTAAAACTAAGTATTAGCATTGCAAGATCAACGACGCAATGTTGACTGCAAAAGCAACTAGAGCAGTTCAAAAATGGCATGCCTACCAACAGACCAATCAGCTCTATTATTCTGCAACATAGTAGATTCAATGGTTATTTTCACACAGCAGTATTGACAATGTTGATCCCAAAGTTGCAGAAATAACTATGTTGAACCCAACAAAGTAATTCTGGGGGTCAAACAACACAAGTGAAAGTATGCTAGGATCCAAAGTGCACCAAAAATCCTACTCATAATTTCCTAAAAAAAATCCTACTCATAATCAACAATCAGATAAAAACATAGGCTAGGCTACTCATATAAGCAACAATCAGTGCTCTAGGGGTGTAAAGTCTTGACCAGTTAGTAATAGGGTGGGTGCAAGAGGATTTCCGCTTACTACATCCGAGGCAAGAAATTCCACCCTCTAAAGGAACTTTTGTGCTCTGAAAAGAAGTGCTGAAATCGTTCACTAGACGCACATTAAGATAGCCCAAAACTTCCCACCGGTCACCGAAGGACTTTGTGTTCCAACATTAGTGAATTGATCCTCATTTCCACCACATATTACCCCATAGGCCCACAAGGATTTATTCTTGATTCCTCCCGCACTAACCCTCCACTACTAACATCCAACTTGCAAAAACCGCACGCCATCGAATAGGATCAAGCACGCATGAGAGCCAAACACACAACACAAACAAGGCCAGAAGTCCATAACAAATATGGTCAGGGTGTGGACTAGGAAGGTCCCGGAATCAGCACCTCTTCTCCCACCGAAGAGAGCCGGTACAAGCCACCATCCTCTGGCCCGCTGAATCCACCGCCATTGCCATGGCCACCATCAGCCTCCAAGCAACCTAGCTCGAGCCCGTCGCGCGGCTCCTTCCCGAAGAAGGCGTACTGCCCGGCGTCAAAACTATCTGCAGCAAGGAAGCACAGATCAAATTAGCATCTTTACCCAGATTACAAGCTAGAACCAAGAACAGCATGTGAAGACCAATCAAGCGAACAAACTAGAACATGTCTTGAGCTCGCCGGGTCCGGGAGGCCCAACTGGAGTAATTCGCCGCTGGCAAGGCAAGATTCGCACCAGAAGCGCGACGAAGGCGCCAGACCCGAGCACCAGCAACCCAACAACACCAACCAAACCGGCGACCAGATCAAACGCTCCCAGGAAAACCGGCAAAAAGCGCACCGAACTCATTCACCACGCCGGCGCAAGCCTCACCTGCGGTGGAGGAGGAGGAAGCGCCGGCGCCGGCGCCGCCGTCGGCCTCAGCGCCCGGCATCTCCGCAGAAACCTAGCAGCAGCAACAGTAGCAGCGGCGGCGGCAGTCGGCGTCGCGCATCTAAGCTAGGCGAGGGCGCGATTCTCTTGGGCTTTCGGATCTGAGAGTTGTGCCTGTGCGTGCGAGGGAAGGGAACGGATAGCTCGGCTCGGCGGCCTCAGTGCTTTGCTCCCTCGGTCCTACTTCTCCCCCTCCCTCCTCTTTCTCTCTCCCCCTCCCTTCTCTTTCTCTCTCCTGCCTATAAATAAATGAGTACATAAATAAAGGGGAATATATTTTGGGATAAGGTAGCAATTGATTGCTCCCAAAGAAATAGGGCATGCAAATTTAAAGCAGTCCAAAAATAAACGCCTCCTTGTCCCCCTTGGGCGGGATTAGGGCTTTCACATTTTTGTTGCATTAATTACATATATATATAAAAGAATGCTGTTGCCTTGCAAGGCACACAACAATGGATCAAGCAGGGGAAGTGAGATTAGAAACGGTAGATGATGGGAGATGCTAAAGAAGCGTAGATAAGAGAGGCAGAGGGAGGCTTTTGGCGTGGCTTGATTGTTACTCTATCTACATTTAACTTTTCTTTATGCGTTTTCTTCTTTACCCCTTCTCTCTCTCTTTCTTTCTTTGAGACCATCTCTCTCTTCTTATGTGGTGTCCTGTTTTTGGATGGGACTTTGAAATAATTGGTTTTTTTTGTGTTTGTGTGTCACTGCTAAACTGTGTCATTTACTATATGGTTTTCTCTCTCTTCTATGATCATATACTTGTCTCGAGTAATGATGGTCTTTGGGGGTGGATTTAGCACTCTGTTAGCACTTGGTTGGTGGTGATGGGGAGTGGAGGTACTGTATTCGAGGGAGGGATCAAGCATCCTATGTTACTGTTACTAATAGAAAAAAATGAGTAGTGGTGTGGTGCTTTGTTTACATCAAAATGTTACTTCCTCCGTTTTAAAGTAGGTACCGTGGTTTTAGTTCAAAATGATACTCCACGATGCTTATTTTTCAAACAGAGGAAGTACTATATTGGACACTAACTTTACCCTGTGATTTACCGGGAAATGTAACCTTTCGCGAGCGTCTTCCTGCCAAGATTTTTGGCTTAGTTGATGTGACTCCTGCCTAGCCTTTCGAAAACAACGTTCAACTGATGTACTAGCTTATTATTATTCTTACCCTAGTGTGGTTGATTTTGGAGATGGCCTTCTGACCTATAAGAGAGATTTTACTATCCTCCTATGCTCATGTGTTGCTAGTGCCGTCGATGGCACCCAATCCGCATGCGCATGTGTAGCTTGCTTCTAAAAACGGACTAGAAACCTCATTTTCCAAGGTAGAACCATAAATGCTATGGTACCATGGCATGGTGCGGCCGTGCAAGGCTTCGACCATAAGTATTTCTTTCGTTCTAAAATAAATATCTTAATCTTAGTAACTTTGTACTCGAGTTAGTATAAAGTCGAGATACTCATTCTGGGATGGAGAAGTACAATTGTAACTCGCACCCGGTTCGGTCGCCCCAGACATTTATCTGCACGACCAAATGCCAGACTACCATTTCGTTTGTCCTTGGTCGAAATACATGCTCCTTTTTCCGACCCTGAAATGCCATCTAGAATCCCCGGAAAAAAGAAATACCATCTAGAAGAAGACGTGAGATCTAAAGAAGAGAGCCGGTACCAAACATGACCCTACAAAAGGAGCACGTACACCATCACCAAGTAATAATAAACTTTTAAAAGGGAGAAAGTGGTCAGGGATATGTGGATGGATGGTAGGAGTATTCGCGCACGTAGAATGCTTTAGTATTTCTTTTCCGGTGGTGCAGTGAGTGATGCGGCAGGCAACAGGAGTCCTTTTCTCCGGGCCCTTTCCTTCTTCTTTTTAAATTTTTTTCAGCTGTCACGAGAGAGATAGAGTGTGTGAATTATTGGGCGCAGGAATATTCCGTGCCACCCAAATGGCTGGAGGAATATGTTCCGAGGAGCCTGGCAGGCAGGCAGCTGGTTAATCAGTCACCAAAAGCTCCGAGATGAGCAGATGGCACACCTGAGCTGAGCTGAGGTCGGACTGTACTTTTTCCCATTAATATGTGGAGTTGCTCTAGGTGTGTGTGAAGGGCGGTGGTTCATGCTCGGCCAATTTTTGAGCTGTTTCCCAAACGATGCATTCTCCAGGCCTTGTAAATTAACGATGAGAGCCAAGAGGCTGATACGGACTATTTAAAGAGTGATTTTTGATGCGTTTACAGCGTGCACGTACTTGGCCAAAGTTGGGTGGTTTCGAAGAAGCTTGATTAGATCGAGCAGTTCGGCTTACAAGCTACGAGGGGGAGTCGCGTATGTCTCACAGTGGAAACTTGCGAGTAGGATAGCATCCCCTTCTCTTTTTCTAAACGAGGATAACTTTTTTTTTCAAAAGTAGAAGTAGTAGGACAGCATCTGCGCTGCACGAGCCACCCTATATCTCTCCCGCTCCGTTTTGGACGACGGATCACCAAAGCAAAACCGCGTGCGTGCGTGCGTGCAGTCAAAAGCCGGTGCCACGCATCGCGGGAGTCTTGCTTGGGGGCTTTCCCCTTCCGGCTCCGGGCTCGCTGACGCCGTGCCAGTAGGTGGGTGCGCGCCCGCGCCGTGTTTATCCGCGAGCGAGCAGGCAGGGTGGGGAAAAGGCCGAAAGGGCTGAGGCCAACTCCACCGCGTGACTTCAAATTGTCCGAGGCTGTCCGTTTGAGATTAAACGGACACACGAGACGTCCCAACACAAGACCCCATCCGCAAAAAGCGTTCGTTTCTGGTCCGTCTCACCCCATCCTGGGCGCAAACTTGGTCTGGTTTTGCGTCTGAAACGGACACGCCCTTACGTTTTCTGCATGGTCCTCGTCCGCCCCTGTCCCTTCGCATGTGAGGCCTGGCCCGCTTGTCATTGAACAAAGGGGCCCACACACCCACCCATCCCCCTCTCTCTCCTCCTGTTCTCTCATCTTCACCGCTCCGGCGCGCGACGCAGGCTGGCACGGCGCCGGCGTGGCGGGGCGCATCGC
>NC_057802.1:419414762-419532087 GCF_018294505.1 Triticum aestivum | reverse complement strand
AGAGGAGGTGCGGCAAGGCGCGGCGCCGGCTGCGGGCTGGACAGGGGCAGGGCGTGGGAGAGCGCCCCGGCGAGCGAGCACGAGCGGCCACGGCATGCCACGGCGGGCGTGGACGGCAGCGGACGTTTTGGGGTTAGTTGCTGTGTTGAACGACTCGAATAGACGCCAGACGCATATGTCCGCTTTCACACCCATCGCCATCTAAATGGACAAAATCCAGAGAAATCGGACGTCCGTTTGGGGTCTTGCGGTGGAGTTGGCCTGAGCACATGCGGTGATGAGGCAGACGAGACGGCTATGCGTTCCTTCTCGATTTGGACAAAGCACACACGTCCTTTTCCTCCTCTCCCTCCCGTCTCTTTCCGTGCCCGTCCTCCTCTTTGCGGTAGCTGCAGCGGCCGTATCTGCCATCGTTCGCGGCCATCCCTCCGCCGTGTCGTTTTCGCTGCGTGCTTGCCGCGCCGGGTAATACGACGCGGTGCCATCTCATCCTGCCGATCTGCCGCTAGCCTTGTTTGTTTCTTTCCGGTTCCCGTGCATGCCACTTTTAAAACAATTCCACTGGTGAATGAACTCCCCTGAAATTTTCTTTGACGAACAAGTCAACCGGTTTTATCGACCACCTGGGTCTCGTTTACGATTAAAATCAGTTCCGATTTTTCAAGCAAGTCTTCGCATTATTGCGTATAAATACAAAAAAACGAGTATCTTCAGAGCCAAGCGTGTCGGCTATCCTTTTCTTTTGTTCTTAAACATGGAGAGAGAATCAGTGGTAGTATTAAACGAATTGCTTGCGTGTGGTGGCGGTTTTTAGAGGGAGGCGAGGCTCGCAGTCAGGAAGGAGCTCACTCACTCCCCAGCGTGAGGCATCCGATGGTTCTCACGTGAGGATGCACGTTGTGCATTGGATCCCAGGGAACCGAAGCCCGCACGCACATGGTGATTGTACTGCACTAGTGCACTGTACTGCGCTTCGTCTCGCATTAATCGGGCGTGCTGCTCATCATGGTCGCGGTTGAGCGAGCCCGTACGCGCGCCCACAAGAAACTATCGATAAAATACTGCATTATGTGAACAACTGTACTCCGTAGTCAGTCACAGGCCGGTGAAGTACTGCTGCTGGTGTACAGAAGTAGTAATAAATAAGTTGACACCGGCCGGTGGTAACCGTCGCGCTTGGCCAAAAATCGTCAAGAGGATCGTTCTGTCCACGCGCAGGGCAGCTCGGCGTGCATGATGCGTGCCCGGCCGATCCCCACTCATCGTGACCCACGATCGATCTTCTATCTAGGAGTAGTTCTAGTCAGTCTAGCCGCTTATACTAATCCGCCGCCCCACTGGGCGTGCGTACGTTGCTTCACGCGGAATGCACAACGAGAAAAGGGACTCGCTTATTCGTGCACTCTCCCCCGCTCCAAGGGACGCCAGCGTTGGCGTGCCGGCGTCCGCGTCGGTTGCGTCACGCATGGCGCGCGAGCGGTCACGCTCAGAGGAGAGCCGACGGTCGCCAGCCGTCCAGTGGATTCTCCCCCGGTCGCGGCGTGGACGGAGGGAGGGAGCTGCAGGCGTGCAGTACGGTGCAGGGTGCACCCGCGCGCCATACCCACCTACCCGGGACTGGCCGGTCGCGCGTCAACGGGCCGCCCGGCCGGTGAATCGACCAGGAAAACCGGGAAAAAGGAACGGGGGCATGGCATCTTCTTCCGGAAAGGAAAAGTAAACGCCGCTCGGCCCGGCACGCGTCGCCGCCAGGCCGTCGCACGTGGTGTGTCGACGTCGGCGTGGGCGCGGGGCGGACAGCGAAACGGGACGGGGGGCACGAGCGCCGCGTGGTGCGCCGCGCGCCGGTCGGCGGCACGTGGGGGACGGAGATAGGGGGAGTGCGTGCGCCGGGCGGCGGGGGATGGATGGATAGATCGCGTCCGCGCCGGCCTCGTGCAGTCGTGCTCGCGGTGGATGGACGCGGGCGGATGGGCGGTGCCTTCCTTCGCTTTCGCCGCCACGTTGAGGTGTTCGACTTTTTTTTTTTTAGGTTGCGACCTGCGGTTTCCTCAGGGCCAGCTGTGGATGGGCCATCATGGATGCGGTAATCGACTTCGTGCTGTTTGGCCCATTCGTAAGGACGAACAAGGGAGAGCCAGAATACGGCCCACACTATACTCCCATCTCACCTTGTGTTGCCCAAAATGTCTCAAAAAAAAAACCTTTGTTGCCCAAAAAAAGCCTACCTTAACTCTGCCTTCCCCCGATATGACAGCAAACATATGTTAAAGGAAAATAAATACATTCTTTGATTGTAAATAAAAGAAGAGCTATATCAACTAATCCATTGAATATTTCGTACTAAAACGTGAAAAACAAACACCGAACAAATTAAGACCCCCTATACTTATATTAGAAGACGCCATAATTCATTAGGAGTACCAGTATTACTTACTTTCTCCTTGGACTTCTGAGTCCCGTATACGGTTGCGGTTATATATGCTTTCTAGTCCAAAGCAAACAACATGACCGCGTGGCCTAATGGATAAGGCGCTCGCCTCCGGAGCGGGAGATTCTGGGTTCGAGTCCCAGCGTGGTCGATTTTTTACAACATTCCAATTTTATTATTACAGGCTAGGCATACACGAGATCGATTTTTTACAACATTCCAATTTTATTATTACAGGCTAGGCATACACGAGATGCAGTACAATAGTATCTTTTCTTTAATCTTAAAAAAACTCGGGTCAATCTCTTTCTTTTTTCTAAAAAAGATTGAGCCAAGAAATAGATCATGATACCAATAACGAGGCTTCAAATCGAGCTACGGAAGGAATCTAGGATGGCAACTGAGTTATCAATTTTGCAATTTACGAATTGTTTTGTTGAGGGTCAAAATGTAGGCAGCATATGCGTCAAGTCAGTGCCCAATAGTTGAGATGAGAGTCATAGAGTATGAAATTGATAGGAGCACTAGAAGCTTATTTCATTATGTCGTGATGAAACTTCATCTCTGGCATTACAAAAACCAGCGTTCGTACCAGGGCTGCTATAATCGAATTTGAAAAGGCATTGAAGCCAAACTTGCATTCACACATCAGAAGGAATAAGTTGACACGTGCTGGGGAAAAAACTCTTGGATTTTGCTGCTGTACATCTATCTCTACGGTAAACAAGTTTCAAAAAGTACCCAGAAGGTGATTCGATAAAACTCCGAATCACCTCCCAAAAAAAACATACTTTGTGTAACTCTGCTATTTCGCAGATCAAGTACCACACCCACAAAAAAACGGATTTGTTGACCAGCGTCAAATTCAAGGTGCCTACATCCATTGGTGGCTTGAGGCCGATGCAGCGCCTTAAGATCAGAGCATACCACAGACCCTCTCCGCGACATTGAAGATATTCGATGTTGAGTTAAACCACTTTCAGAGCATACCACCTCTGCCAAAAATGAAGTACCTCCTTCAGTGATCCCAGACATGCAACTACTTCAAATTTGGCCTTGTTGACAAATCTTTCTAGTGATCCTTTCATATTCAGATTTCTGCCGAAAGAATTATGCATGAAGAAGCACAATCCTAGCTTGTGGATCTGCATTTGAATCTCATACCTGCCTTAAAAGGTCTGCAGAGAAGTCAAGTTCAGCCTCCTCAAAGAGAACAAAACATCCTCCTCCATATGCTCTCTGGGCGAAAGAATAATCATAATGCCATCATGTGAGATCATGAGTGCCCCGGCGCTGAACAACCCAAAATACTAATGGGATGCTTTCTTAGTTTCTTCTTAGTCCACCGGAGCAGATAGCCTGAATGCTGCAATACCCACCGACTCAGCTAAAAAAGGAACGAGCAAAAGATTGATTCTCCTTGCTTAACTGACCAAACCATTCGGAAATCTGACTCGCTTGCAGAACACATGGACCTGATAATGGTCCGGTCTGGCTAGAAACTATTTTATCAAATGTCAACGGAAAGAGACTGAGCAGCGCACCAATGGCAGAGAACTGAACAGGTATGCTCCTCGATCTTGTAAAACTCGTCCCTATTAGCACTGCTAACTTGTTCCTCAGCTCAACTACTGCTTCTGTCTCATAACCAACATCATCAATGAAAAACCTGCAAAATAGTAATCAAGCAATTGTAAAATGTCAATGAAAAGTGAAAACAGCTCGAGAAGGTAACGTGTACCAGCACTAAATCTATTAACAGAAGTTGAAACAGTATTTATGCAATAAACATGCACAAAAGCATATTTCAAAATAAAAAGAAGAGGGGGAAAGAGACTATCACCCTTAAAAGGCCTAAAGATAAAGAACATGCCTAGTTGTAAAACTAGAGAACATAGAAAGCTAAGAGATCATTTCACCACTAATAGACTCATTTAAAGAACATAAATCATGGCAGAGTATCAGTCATATCAAAAGAGCTGGTCTAGCTTGGAGAATGAAGACCGTAAGTCAGAACAGATTGTATCACCGGTTTCATGCTTAAAAGAATGCGAGAGAAGAAATGAAGGGCCTCCCAGTGTGAAGAATTCTTGTGACAGTGTCTCAACTTAATCATGTGAAAGAAAGTTCCCAAGGATGCCACTGTGACATTAGATTCTAATCTTTACACCCATCACATATATTGGAATAACTGCTAGAGTGGCATGAGACCAGTTATTCAAAGCTACTGGTGTCCCTTGCAGTTTTCTTTAAGAAAAAAAATACCACCTCAACAATCAAGATACATGAGATCTCAATTTCCAAAAAGATGTACCAAATATTTTCCAACATGTTATGCTGTATACTTAGATTAGCAAACATAAAACTGCACAATACACACGTGATGTCACACAACACATGCACCTGGGGTCTTCTAGTGATGGAAAACTGATCAGTCACCCATCATGAGAGAAGGAGAAGAAACAATTCAATAACCCCCCCCCCCCCCCCCAGTGTTTTTTATTTGATGTTTAAGACTTTTGTATACTTACTATTTTCCTAAAAGGCACAAGGTAAACCACATATTAAGTTGAGTGTCTTGCTACCATATTAAATTGTTTGTCCCCGAAACATGATATCTTCAACCTTTGTGGCTAACAGTTAAAGAAATTAAATGCAGGAAAGGGTAGACAAATTGAGCTAGGGGAACTACAGGAATAAGTAGGCACATGACTAGTACCTCTTACTAAAATCCCGTAACATCAAATAGAAAGAACACATTTCCTCGTAAAATCATGAAATAAAGAAAAACAGAGGCAGTACATATTTCACAACTGTGTAAGTGATTTCTAAGCATTCATATTTAAAGCAGAAGGAAAATGGCACAAACCTTCCAAGCTGGCTGACAAGTACCAAGAGAGCAGCTGAATACTCCTCACATGTGCATGATTCCAAAATCTTCAGAAGACGAACAACAACATTTTTGTATGTCCACTCGCAGCTCTAAAAACAAACATGAATAGTCAGCCTATAATGAAACAGATGATGTGTGCAATTGCATAGCAGATATTCGATTGCTACTAATAGTAAGAAGAATAGTTTCAACTTAAGCAAAGTTCATCAAAAGAGCCATGATGCTAGAAACAACGATGTTTAGTTCTTTTGAAATGATTCTGATTTGACAGGGGAGCTAAAGGTAAAAACTACTACCTCTGTAACTAAATACAAGACGTTTTTGCAACTCAATTTGAACTGCAAAAACATCTTATATTTAGTTATGGAGGTAGTATTAAACTAATACTATCTAACTATGAAATACAAGAGCTGAAAAAATTCCCCTGGTACATGAAAATGTGCTGTCTGGCAGTCAATATTGTTCACATGTTAGATAATTCCAAAAAATAAACTATCAAGATAAACTGAAATCAAGTAAGATGAAGAAGTTGACCATACCATGTAGTTCCCAAACAGCTCAAGCAGAGATATTATCTCAGTGAAATAGCACAGGTCTCTCTCTGCAGGATAATTGGTATCCTCAGTAAATTTTGCTTGCTTGGAGATATTGCAAGATTCACCACAATTGATCTCCAGTCCACTTGATCCTGAATGAGAACTGTGCCTTGTAATAGCTTCATTTGAATTGGCATGATTGTTCCATGACAGAGCACATAAATCTAGCTCATCGAGCAGAGAAGAGATAAAAACATCTATAGACACTGTATCCACATCAAACACACATTGTGTACAGGATGGGAAAGCTGTTGGTCTATTGGACTGAATATAAGATGACACAAGGCACGAAGAAGTGTCTGTGCTCTCAAGAAGCAGGACAACCAACCGTACAGTTGTCATGAGAAGGTTACAGCTCTTCAGAAAGCGCAACTTATCACCACATACGGAACCAAAGACATGGAGAGCCAACATGGTCCAGGAAAGGTTTAATTTGCCCATCTGAAGAACTCTGTATGAAACCTCTAAAACCACATCCAGCCTCTCCACTTTAACACATATTGAAGCCAAAAGGATGCAAGCAGAGATAAACTGATTTACAGTCGCAGGCTTAGTGGATACTTGTATGCCAGTTTCATCATCTAGGTGACAATACTTGATTGCAACAGAATTCCTAACTCCCATTTTATCACAAACCATAACTTCTTTGTTCACGAGAAAATCCTCAATTAAGGAGACAAGGACATCCAGATGGTTGCTTTTTAGGAGGCCCAATATCGTTTCCATGTAAGGTTTCACTGCAAGGAAAATAATGGGAATTTCAAAATAATGTCTGAAAACGCGATTCAGAAGCTATTTGTACGACATACAATGACTAGCTCGGTATAGCCATAATCTCATGTGGTGTGGCTCAAGTATAAAATAAGTTAACAACAATGAATAAATGAAGACAACCAAGGCATGGAGTAGTTTCTTATAGAAGAAAGCTAATTCACTTCGCCAGAAGAAAAATACTCACAAACTGAACTTGACAAATAACCTACATGTACTTCAGAAGAAAACTCTACTTGCCATATCACAATCTAAGCTTGATGAATAATTTCAAATACTGCCATCAAGGAATTTCAGTTAACGCGTGAGAATATAAAATGTTATTGGTAGAAGTAGAAGTAACATTGTGTAACTTTATGAGAAATGATAGTCAAATAGCAGCAATGTCTAAAAGGCTACCAATGGTATATAAAACTGTAGCATTAAAGAAGTTTCTACCTGGTGGAACAGCATCAAAATAAAAAATACAGATTTGGATGGAATTCCATTTTTGTGGTACTTTTGTTGATTTTACTCTTAACTGGTTCTAAACTCTCCCACACGATAAAGGAACCAAATGTTTGCACAAAGTTCTTGCGCAGCATAAACCACATCAAAGTTGCAAACCCAGTTATTTATTATTTGTTTGCACATAAGGGGGAAAGGGAAATAATTAAGTGATGAAAAAATGAAATATCGAAAGCCTACCCGTCATCATACCAGTCATGGAAAAGGCCGACGAAGCAAGGTATTGATCAACAGGTTCTGTTGTTAATTTACGAACATCCCACAACAAAAGGGAAAAAATGAAGGGAACCCTCTCTCTGCATAAGAAAACAGAAGTGTTACTTATTTTGCAATATGAATGCTCATGGCAGTAATAGAAGAGCATGTAACTGCTAAAATGAATAGACAAGCAGTCAGCTCAATGCAAGCAGACTTACTCTGGAAGCAGCAATGGTTCGGCTGATACTCTTTCTAGTAATGGACCATCAACATAAATATCCTCAGAAAGTTTAACAGCTTCAGAAGACAGGGCATCCCAATAGCGAAGTATCTTTATTAGGCTGCTTCTTTTCAAACTAGAAACGCCAACAAAGTCAATAGTGTTGTTTCCAGCTCCATGACAACGACCAATCACACTATTTGAGGTCAAACTGACTGGCCCAGCTACTTGTGATTTACTTGTTCCAACATTACTTCGCAGTTCAGGATCTGATGATGCATCAAACATTTGATTTAGCCTGCTTTTATTAGGTGCCGAATGCAAACTGGCATTTGCATGGTCTCTGCAGCTACTTTCTGAGAACTGTGGTCCCATGGTATTCTCCAAATCCACAGCGATGGAAACTAACGAATTTGAGGCCACATTCCCACGTGAAACATTGACCGATCTGGCTGTAACTGACACATCAACCAATTTGGTGTTGTAAGGATCATTATCTGCTGTATTAGATTTATTGTTTGCACACAGCTCCTTAACACTGCCACTGTATTCAGTTCTACTATAGGATGATTGAAACTTAGCATTCTGAGATAATTTCTGAACTTCCGACAAACTGCCATCAGACCTTGACGCAGAACAATCTCTATCATATTGAATATCATTGCCATCAACCAAATGCGGAGACATAGGCCTTCTAGTTATAGTGGGTAGAACAATGGGCACATCTGGTGAAAGAGGTCTCTTCATTGCCTTTCTGTACTTCTCCTCATCAGCATCATTGTCCAAATTGAGCAACTTCAAGCAGTCCCCTTCAATCAATTTCTCAAAAGAGAGCAATGAAGCAAATTTACTGCCTGCGCAAGCATTTGCTGCTCCAGGAGACAATACTTTAGCACAGCCACTCAAGGATTTATCAACGGCCGCATGACATTTCCTGCTACGATTTTGCGAGCCCTCTTTGTTTATACATGGGATGATGATATTTTGTTCCTGCGGACATGAACGATCATCACCGAATGCCAAATAATTATTTGCAGTGGCATCATGGGGAAGTGATTCTACAGAATTTTTTGTCCTTTTTCTCTTCCTACCACCATTAGGCATTTGATCTGCAACTTCTGTACCACCAGGCAGTGATGACTTCAATGCCTTCCGTCGAGATGAATGACCAGAAATCTCCAGCAGCGCTCTATCTTGTTTCCTTGTATTGCAGTCTTTAGGGGGTAACTCTGAACCTGTCAAGTTCTGGTTCTTTCTGGTACCTGTTGATGAGACAAATAGGCTTTCCTTACCCTGGGAGCCCATGAACTTTTTATCAGATATGGATGTGGGACGTGAAGATCTGTGGTGATTTTTGGACTCCGTTCTGAGAGCACTACCAATAGGAGGCTCTAATTCAGAACTAGTACCTGAGATTGGTCTTGTGCAGCTTTCTCTAGGCAACTGATATGAAGTGCATTCTCTTGGGGCAGAAGTAGAAGGAATAATCCCAGCTTGTAACCCGAAATATGGGGCAGCAACTGGATTACGAGGACGAAGAGTATGTTCCAAGTCATGTACCTCCTGTTGACGCTTCAGCTGCCAAGATGATCATGATAACATTAGTTCATATAAAAGTAGGTGCAAGAGAAAATTCTTAGCGAATGTTAGAACTTAAAAGTATAGGTGCATACTAATAAAATTCAGCAGCTGATCAACAGAATATTAGTGGCATCTACATGTAAAAACACTAGCAAGTGCACATCATTTTGTCTAAATATACCAATTGCACCTCTAGTAACATAAAAAATGACCTCCACTTTAGTCTTTATATCAAAATGTGCTTTGGACTTATGTTTGCAAACTACGACTCAGATATTAAATTGTTTAAGTTTAAATGTAGATTGTTTTGGACTTAAATTTGCAAACTACGACTCAGATATTCAATAGTCTAAACAGAAATTGATTCAAACAGTTTACATTTAAGTATCAAACTGGCACAAAATGATAACAATATTCAATATATCTATCGTTAAAACTATCATAAAATAAGTTTTTTTTAGTAACATGTTAATATAGAATGGGAAAAGTTAGAACTTGTAGATCGAGCATCTAAAATGATATCAAATTCGAGAATAGAGGAGCTAACATTTTCTTGCCGTACTACAAACCCCTTCACTGTTAACTTCCCTCGATTCTTCGATGTGAACACATGAAGATTGACAAAAGCAACTGTGATGTCTCCATTTGAGAACAGAATGCAGGTCCTTTTAGCATTGGAACAGTAAAAAAATCTAAGTTTGACCATCTCTAATGATGAAAAACTACTAGCATCCAAATGATGTTACTAGATTTATCGTTAAGTCTACTTCTACAGTCTGAGCAGACTAACAGAAAAAATTCCACCATGTAGACAATTTTGCAAAAAACATTTACATATCCGTATGAAGAAATTCTCTGTTTGCAGTAGTGAGCTATTGTACGTTGAATTTGAAATTATACATTACCATGATACCTTTGAGCATCAAATTCTACATAACTACCTTCCTTCATAGAGCTCATGATACTGATAAGTAGCTATCAGGATACATACCTTTTTCATTGCATGAATACCTTCAACACCACCAGCAAGATAGTCATCAAGCATGTTAAACCGATTCAGCGGCTTCATCCAGTCCTGTTTTAGGAGCTCAATCTCTTTTCTTATCAATGATTTCTCTAACTTTGATTCATTTTTCACATGCTTTAGTTGATCTTTCTTCCGCTTCAGCTTCTCTTTGAGAAGTTTTATGTTAGCACTTTCAGTAGCTACACCAATATGTTGTATTCCATGTTTGCCAAGAGAAACCATATCCCTAGTGGCACTCAAATCATCAGACTTCCTCTGTAAACATTCACTACGTTTTCTCTCCTCTTCCAACTTCTGTAACAGGTGGTCTGCACGGTTTTTCTCAGACATAGCATTCTTTCTTTGAGCCTCAATGCTAACTTGCAAGCTTTCATTCAGTTTCTTCTGTTCCTGTAACTGTGCAAGCAAATGGTTAGAATGGCTCTTCTCTTCCATTGCCTTTTTCCTCTCAACTTCAATTAGTTTTTTGTTCTTCTCTGCTAACATTTTTTCAGAATCGGCACATTTCTTTTCTCTGGCAGCCTTCTGCTTCTCCGCTTCGGCCTTTTTATGTGCCTCCCCTGTTTTCTGAATCTGAGCAGACAACTGCGCCCTGGTTTCATTTACTTCAGTCCTCAATTTTTCACATGATGCCTTCAAATCATTGGCTATTTTTCTTTCTGTATCAGCAAGCCTTTTGTACTCTTCATACTTATGTGTTTCAGACTTCAATAATTTTTGCGCTTCTAAAGCCTTGCTCTTTGCTTCTTCGACCTTTTTCTTCTCAGAATCACTTTTCAACTTTTCTTCTCCTAAAACCTGTTTGAGCCTTCTATTTTCTTCCTCCAACTCAGAGATGCGTAAGAGCTCATCACTGTTTTTGCCGAAATTTTGTTTTTGATGCAGGGCTGAGTTCTCTGCCTTCAGTTCAATTACCTCTTTCTCTAATATATCTCTGGCATCAGACTCGGTTTCCCTAGCTGCTTCTGCTGAATCAGCTCGGAGACGCTCCTCCTTGCACACTGACCATCCAGAAAGCAGAAAGAACAACCTATTAGTGCATGATGTGCATACCGAAAGGTTCACAGATGAAGTGGTAAAGCCATGTAGAAACAAGAACGCCTTGTGGATTGACCGTAACAGAAATCTTAAGTACTTGAATTTCTAGCTACATGCAACATGGACAAGGTCTATATTACAGATGAAATAGTGGATGTTGAGAGTATAAGAAAGCATTAGGAGAAAATAAACATACTTTGAAAGGCTCATCTTCTTTGGGATAGACACCTTCTGTTAAATTCCTGGTAGCATGCTACTAGCATGCCATTAGATTAGAATTTAGAGCATTAGATACTTCAGAACAACAATCTTTTAATACATGAAGGATTTTGTTTTCTCTAGATGAAGGAGAGGATTTTATTATAAGATCAATTAGTGGCTTAACATAATCCTTTCAATAAAGGGTGAATTTTACTGACTCATAATGAAGCATCAAGTGGCTTAACATATATAGCAAGCTAAAGTGTGACAACCCAAAATTTAGTTTTGTTCTTGTTCATCTTGCGAAGTGAGCATTCCAACACACTCCAGCCAATCATAATGCGGAAGGAATCAACCAGATCAGCACAGCATGAACGAGCTGGAGAACTCCGTACCTTCCGCCAGAGCTGATTTCTCATTCCGCACCTTGTCAATCTCGCTGTTCAGGAGCTTCACCGCCTCCCGCAGCACCGCCCGGCCCTTCTCAATCTGCTGGTACTTCTTCCATAGCTACGGAACCAGAGAAACAAAAAAGGGGATCCGTCAAGAAAGCGAACAGACCGAAAAGAGAACGCGTCGCAAAGAGTCGAGGAGAAGGGGGGCCCGGTTACCTTGGCGCAGCAGGGATTGGGGCCGCCGGCGACACCGGCGGTGGCGGCGAGGGGCGGGGTTTCCTGCGAGGAGTCGTTCTCCGCCGTCTCCGCCGCCATTCCGGCGTGATTTGTGGGGAGGGTGGGGTTTAGGGTTTGTGCGGCGCGCCGAGGGCTTCCACCTTCCAATGCCCAGAGAAGGCCGGCGATGGGAATCGGAATCCGGAACGGGAATCGACTGCCTCGTGCGCGGCACGTGCGGGAGCGACAAGAGACGAGGCGGTGGTTTTTTTTTTTTTTTTTTGAGAGAGAATTCCTTTTAGGCCTTTTAGTTCAAAGGAAAAGGATTCAAAAGAAATTTGGGAGGATTTTAAGTTGTTTGATTCTTAGGATTATATATAATTCGTATGATTTTTTTTTCTTATCATTCATATGTACTAGGTTCAATAGAAAATTTTACATCCACTCTAACCTTATGTGAAGAATCTTACATTTCTCTTGCGCATATTCAAACACCCATATTGATCCTATAAGATTGAAGATGACATGCCATTTAATTTATGTGTTTTATCTACTGCTATTCCCTCCATTCGGAATTACTTGTCACAAAAATGAATAAAAATGAATGTATCTACAATTAAAATACATCTAGATACATTCATTTTTTGGACGAGTAAATCCGAACGGAAGGAGTACATTCTACAAATCCTGCAACTCAAATAGGGCCTTAAGAGCATCCGTAGAGCTACTATAATCTCGGCCCGCAAAAACCGTTTGCGCCTCCCCGTATAATGGATTTGCAGCACCGTGCGGTGTTGGGTGGAACAAATGCCACATTGCGGTACGGGTTTGCGGTATCTACTCTGTCCGAAGCCATGCGGTGCTGCAAAATGTTGTACGGATAAATAATGACGGTAAAAAAACAGTGTTCCAAAATGCTTCCGAAAGTAGCATTTTTTTTTGGCATCGCTTCCACGACGAAACTTTGCAAGCACTTGGAATATTTGTCAAAGTTTGCCACAAAAAAAATTCAGATTTTTTTTAAAAAAAATCAATGTTCCTCAAATTTGTAATAATCCTTTCCTAGTTTCGTAATACTTGATTATTAATTATTAATAATAAAAATTCGGAATTCATCACATTTGCCTATGATGTGTGACATACACGTGCGATTGTGATTTATCTGAAAAGGTATCTGCTAATTATGAAGGGAGAATTTTTTTAACACAGTACAGACGCAAATGCTCATACATACACGTATACACTCACCCCTATGGACGCACACACGCATATCCTACTCCATGAGCACCTCCGAAAGACCAAGCCGGCATATCATCTTGAGATTTATGAAGTCAGTGTAGGTGCCTCGTCGTCGACGAGAACGTCTCCTTGCACTGAAAGCGTATCGCTGGAAATTCTAAAATAAATCCAGGAATAATACGAGCACCATGACTTAAACCCTGGTGAGCTGTGGATACCACTGTCTCTCTAACCATCCAACCACAAGTTGGTTATTCTTTATTCGTGTGTTGTATGTGCAACTAGTAGATTAGTGGAGATGGGGATTGATCACTAAAAAAATTAAAAGGCAAACAAGCAAAGAAATCGTACTCCTTTACCCTTGAGGCACAAGGATGGGTCATACGACCAGGGAGCCAGCCGGCGCTGGCGCCTTCAAAAAGCTAGAGTTCTCTGCCTCTCGCCAGCGCCGGTCCGCCCCGTCTCCGGTGGTCTTAGGGCCATGGAGGCGGAGTGGGTCTCGGCCCTCGCCGGTGGGAGGCTCTATTTTTATATCTTTTTTTGAGTGTTGTTAGGGTTTGTGTCCTGCTCAGAAAGGCGAGACGGCGGCGGCTCCTTGAAGATGGAATAAAGGTCTCCCGCCTAGCCACTGTTCCGGTGAAGCAGTATCATCGGGGGGCGTGTGGAGGTGTGTCTCCGGTGGATCTGTCTTTGGTGGATTTGCTCGGATCTGTTCATCATTCGTCTTCGTTTGTGTGTTTTCAGGTTGGATCCTTTTGATCTACACTCTTCATCCGCGGCCGTTACTGTTCTGGTGCGTTGGTTCTATGGGGCCTTAGCACGACGACTTTCCGACTGTCTACTACAACAAGGTTTGCCCAGCTCCAGCGATGGAGGGGCGATGATAGCGGCACGTCTTCTGCTCGCTTCAGTGCTTGTAATCGTCGTTAGGTGGTCTACGGGTCTGGATGTAATTTTTATTATTTCTAGTGTTCGTTGTACTACTCTGATTGAAGATGAATAGATTGAAAGGTTCACGAAAAAAAAATTGTACTCCTTTTCCCCCGCTATATATCAGTTGAGAATTAAGAATTATCAACTGATATACAGCCGGAAAAAAAACACGCTGTACACGCTCATTGTGCGCCAATGGGCTGGGCACCTGCGCGAACGTGCTGGTGAGCGGGCCTATTGGGCCTGCATAGTAGCGGTTTTGTATGTTGAATTCCAATATTATTAGGATATCTTTTATCTTTTTTATACACGTGAATTCTCAGATTTTTATAATACGCTTACTGCTGTTATACAAAAGCCATATCCTTTGTTCATACCAAGCTTTCTAATTCTGTGTTGTCACAGTTTTGTAATTAACAGCAATGATCTAAATTTCTTTGCAGCATGGAGCCGTATCTGCTGCAAATCCGGCCGGGTCTTCTCCATTAACCAATAATGCACAAACCACGCCTCCTCCACTACTATGGTAACTAGAAGAACGCCCGTGCGTTGCAACGGGGTCACATTAACTTTAAGTGTTCAATATTAATCATGTTAATATTACATTTAATATTCTCATACATATCAAGTGACACTGGCGACCTTTTTTACAATCAAAACCTCACACACATACACTCTCCGTACCTCTTCCTCACTCTCTCTCCCCCTCCCCCTCTCTCTCTAACACACACACATATCCATTTTATTGGGTATGGGACCATAATCCATCTATTTCACACACACGCTAGTGCATAATAATATGGATTATGTGTATTATATTTGCCACCACAACTGAGGGAATTTATTTCATGTAAATCGGCCAGCCACAACTCTGTGACAAACAATACATCTAAATTCTCAGCGTTATTTTTATGTAATATGCATTATCTTTATACTATTTCTTGTCCGTGATTAAACTATTACTTGAACTTGCTACCACCAAATGATCTCTCTCTCTCACACACACACACACTCACACACACACTATCTGATATTGTAGGACCAAAAACTTTTACCAATTACCATATTGTAGAACACCACACTCCTCACTGCATCGATGGGCGTTGGGTGGTGTCTCTTGGTCACCTGGCATCCTCTAATTCTGCGCCACCATCTCGATTATCTCCCTTGGCACCGAATTGTAAACACCTGCCCTCCTTCTCCTCCTTCCCTGTGCTCCACAACACCCGAGCTGACCGCGAATAAAATCTGGACTGCTGGTACGGGCGCCCATGAGCTAATACAACGATTCTCAATCAGACATGACAAGAATGTAAAAAAGAGCACATACCTTGATGCGAAAACTGCTGCCGCCTACCAAGTGAAGACCAGCAGGTGCGCTGCTCCGCCGTGGACCTGTGCTGGCTTGAGTCCATGTCCGCCGTTGGCCGCTGCTCGCATTCGTCCCACCCATCGCCCAAGCCGGCGTTAGGAGCAAACTCAATAGCCTTGCCCGCCTTAATGGTTCCACACCACGAGATCGAATCAAACATCATAGAGTTCGGGGAGGAGTAGCATTTCCACCGTCAGCTCCTCGCTGATGTATCAGCGTAGAGTGCGGGGAGGACACAGAACGTAAATACCTGTGGTTTAGCGCTGGTGGCGGGAACGACCGACACGGCCTCCTTGCGCCGCTCCTTGCTGCCTGCCTTGCTCTGGGGATCCTAGCGCCCTGCCCTAGGGTTACTCGCTGGCGGCGGCTGCGGCGGCGTTTCCCTCAAGAAAAAAAGCACGTCTCATGTCCGGCTCGTGCAGGAATCCATCACCAAGTAGGATCAGTAGTTCCATCCCGAATCGGTTATGTTGCAAGTCCTAGCTAGGGAAATACCCAATGGTTCCTGGTTGTATATGCACCCTATATGGGATTTTTTTTTAAAATATTTTTTTAAAAAGTCAAAATAGGTAAGAACCATTTTGACAAAACACTTGACTTACTTTTGCACTGGTATATACACTTTCACAAAAAAAAAAAGTTGACATCACAGCAAAAAAGACAAAATTTATTTGCTATTATAGGTCACTATTCACACTATTTTAGCTAAAAATTTGTCTTTTTCGAAAAGAAGTCAAAGGGATATTTTTTGTGTGTGGATTTTTTCTCACGGGTACAGCAAAAGGTCAAGTTTATTTCAAAAATATTTTCAGGAATTCTTGACTTTTTGTTGAATTACTAATTTTTTTCCCATATAGGGTGTATATGTCCCATAGACCACAAATCCTCCTCCGTCCTAGCTATAGCTATATATATGTATTACCCTGCACCCCTATAAACAGTACTCCCTCCGTAAACTAATATAAGAGTGTTTAGATCACTATTTTAGTTGTCTAAACGCTTTTATATTAGTTTACAGAGGGAGTACACCCAGAGACCAATAGAAAGATCAGCGGGCACGAGGCATGCCCGTGTGTATCAATTGCTTGCGCGTATCCGTGTTGCTTCTAGTAGATCGATACTACATCAACCGTGGTTAGCCAGCTACGTCCAATCTATTCGAGTGTTTTCGTCTGCGTACGTGTTTTTCTGGTATATACTTCAGAATTCACTAATTCAGTCAGTCGGGGGCTGGATGTCTAAGCAAAGAAGGCAGGGCGAGGAGGATGAGGCCAACTACTACCACGACCGCAGCGGCAACAAGGAGAAGAGCCTCTATCTGGTTCTAGACGACTGGCACAAGGGCTTCACCATCCGCAAGATCGATGCCGACAGTCCCGACCTCAGCGCCTCCCCTGTCCTCCGGCTAGTGTCACCTAAGCGTGGCCGTGCCATGAAGTTCGCAGCCCTGGGCGGCTACATCATCGCCACGAGCAACATACATGCCGGAACCCTCTTCTACGACACTGACACCGCCGGACTGGCCGTCGGCCCTCCCGTTCCAGACGCACTGCTTTGTGGCTCCAACACCTTCCTGACCTCCGGCGCCAGTGACACGCTGTTCGCGTTCGCCTTCCACTTCATGGAGCGGCCTGTGTCCTTTGAGGCGATGGCGAAGCCGCCGACGACGGAAGACGACGACCTGCTGCCCACCGACTGGTCCTGGAGAAGCATGCCGACGCCCTTCACCAAGGACGAGATGATCTTCTCCTACGCGCTGCACCCGGACGGGCGCACCATATTCGTGTCGTCGTGGAGCAGGGCGGTCTGCGGCACGTACTCCGTCGACACCAGGAGCTGCAAGTGGAGGCGCCATGGGGAGTGGATGCTGCCTTCCAAAGGCCGAGGCTACGTCGACGCCGAGCTAGACGCATGGGTCGGGCTGCACGTGGACGGCTACGTCTGCTCCTGCCAGGTTGCCTCCCGCAGCGGCGGCACCACGCAGCAGCGGCACCACGCAGCAGCCGGAGTGGAAGATGGCCGACGAGCGTAGGATGTGGATCCCGTGACATCAGCTGGAGTTTCGCCTGCGTCGGATGTGACGGCGTGGGCGGAGTATCGAGGAGTCGCCGGCGTCGGCCAGGGCCTGGGGCACAGAGGAGTCCTCCTAGTCAAGGAGATCGGAGAGAAGAAGATGATGGCGGCGCGAGGACACATGAGGGCAGGCGTCGAGAGGATCGGCCGTCCAGGCTCGTGAGGAGGGCAGCGATGGGAGGAACGCGTTAATGGTACCGTGTACAAAAATCCCATCAAAGCAAGTAAAATATACCATCGATGCTTAATTGATTCTGATTTGTAGGGCATGTGCCCACGATCCTCGCACGCCGTACCTTTTTTTGATGTGTATGATTCATGATAAGAAATGAAAATCACATCAATGTAAGGAAATATCCCATCAATGCTTGATTGATTGTGATTAATTTTTTTATATGGTAACTAATCCGATGGGTTTATGTGGGCGGTGAAGCGAAAAAGCAGGTGGGAGGGGAGACGAAAAATAACCGGTCAGAAAAAAAATGAATTGATTATTGCCTTGTACGTTTAGTTTTGGTATTTGAAGATTGATTACCATCCGTTAGTTGGGTTACCAAAGAATAAATCAATCATCATATGTGAATTCATTGTGTTACCAAATAAATGTTGGATTTGTCCGGCCAATAGGAGGGGGGCGAATAAAAAACCGACGAAATTGGGAGGTGGGAGGGAGGACGAAAAAAAACCAGCAAAAAATAACCGGCGGACTATTCACCAACTGCTCTATTAGGAGTAGAGATTATGCACTGCCTAATTTATATACGTAGTATATTTGCTTGTTGACTGTATATTTGTTCTGAACTTGTTTTTTGTTCTATAGGTCGCCTAGGAACAAAAAGTTTTTACCCCTTGCTGCTGGGTACTTCACTTTTGTGTGTGCAGCAATGTCTGCAGTACTTTACTGGGATACTCGCCCTCTAGTATTGGACACTGCGACGAAGCAGTCTGATTAATGTTCAGATGTATCTAACCTCCGAAGACCTATGCTTGGGAAAAAGCAGAATAAGTGGAGTTGTTGCGGATGTAAGAACTGTTATTAAAGTATTCCTAGTTGTGGATGTAAGAACTTTGTAAGTGATTCTAGTATATGACTTGTTGAACAACGGCTATGATGATTCAGTAGTGCTTGAGCTTCGTACCTGTTTTTTTTCTTCTGCTTATGTATGTTGCCACAGCCGAAATCGTTTCTACCGTCTCCTTGCAGCTCTTGCTTTCTTTTCAGGTTTTACCCCAATTGCCACGCCAGATAATTTCGGGTTTCATTATTATTTTTTTCAACAGATTTGGTCAGTGAAAAAATAAACCGAATTTCACTATTAAAAACTAAAACCTGAGAGTTCTGTTACCTGATAATTTCGGTTCAGTTTTTGGGTTAACTCGAATTTCAGTATTAAAAACTGAAACCTAAGAGTTCTGTTACCAGATAATTTCGGTTCAGTTTTTGGGTTAACTCAAATTATTGTCAGAGTTTAGACCTCTAATTCTATCAATGATATCATTGATCTTGAAGCGGAACGTGCCTTAGAAATGATTCGAAACTTAGCAGTTGTCAAACCTATGAATGATTCGGATATAGATGCATTGGGGGTTAGGGTACTTGATAGCTTTTGTGCGGATCTTGCACCCTCAGGATCAAAACCTTCTGCACCCCACGCTGGATTTCACCCCGAGACTGAGGAGGATGAGTGCTTTATTTCCCCAAGGGTTTCAAACCTTGCTGATACTCAGGCGGCTAGGTCCACTGAACTCGGTTGTGAGGACCGGGTAGAGGGCCAAAACAAGCCTAAGCGCAAGTGGAAACGAAAGATTTATCCGGCTTCGGCTGTGCGCAGAAGTGCTAGGATCCGGACCACTAAAAAATTTCATGATGAAATATGAAGGGAATCTTTTGAAATAGTAGAGGTCTTAAGAACTTGGCTAAAAGAAGGTTTCTAGCGGATGCTTCTATAGAGCACAAGTTGGATTTTATCGCCCTCTCTGAAACTGGAAGGGACAATTTTACCCCTCAGTTTCTTAGCACTTTATCGGGAGGAGTTGGTTTCGATTGGCATTGCCTACCCCCAAGAGGAAGATCCGGTGGGATTTTACTTGGGGTTAATTGCGACACTTTGGAAGTCCGGAATGTGGTTATGGGAGATTTTGCGGTTAAGTTTCGGCCAGATCGAAGGTTTATGGGTTTCAATGGGCACTCGTGGCGGTGTATGGCGCCGCACAACCTGAACTCAAACCTGATTTTTTGGCAGACTTAGTTCGTATTTGCGGTAGCGAGCAGCTCCCAATTCTGGTTGGGGGCGATTTTAACATTATTCGAAGACGGGAGGAAAAAAACAATGATAATTTTGACGGCAGATGGTCGTTTATGTTTAATACAATCATTGAAAGCATGGATCTTCGAGAGATCGAGCTGTCCGGTAGAAAATTCACTGGGGCTAATAGGTTACCAAATCCAACGTTTGAGAAGTTGGATCGTGTCCTCGCCATCGTCGAATGGGAGCAGAAGTTTCCTATGATGACGGTCCAAGCGTTGTCACGCGCGATCTCCGATCATACCCATTGCTTGTTGACTGTGGAGAGGCAACTCATGTGGGAAACAAAAACACTTTCTCTTTCGAATTAGCATGGTTTGAAAGAGAAAGGTTCTTGGATCTGGTAGCACGGGAATGGGCTAAAGATTTAGGAGGGAGGTCGAATGTAGAGAGATGGTAGAATAAAATAAGGCACCTAAGGTAGGTCTTACGTGGCTGGGCCAAACATTTGAGTGGGATATATAAGGTTGAAAAGGAAAGGCTCCTTATCAATTCCTTTGAATTAAAGGCTGAGTCCTCCATTCTAGATACCAGGGAGCTGGAAACTGAAGTGGAGGCAAAAATGATATCGAAAGAACTGCTTCGAGAGGAGGAATTGAAGTGGGCACTAAGAGCTAAAGTTCGCAAAATCGTCCAAGGGGACGATAACACTCAATTCTTCCACATGATAGCGAATGGCAAGCATCTAAAGAAGAGAATCTTTCAGCTAGAGCAAGATGAGGGGACGATTTTAGGACAGGAGAACCTAAAACTATACAACACCAATTACTATAAGCAGCTTTTTGGGCCACCTGAGGATAATTTCGTGTCCTTAGATGAGTCGAGGATTGAGGATATCCCTCAACTAGCAGCCGATGAGAACGGCATTTTAACCGCCCCATTTTCGAAAAAGAGGTTTTGAGGCAATTTCACAAATGAAGAATAATAAAGCGCCGGGGCCAGATGGTTTTCCGGCTGAGTTTTATAAAAAGTGATGGCACATCATTAAGGGTGACTTGCTCCCGATGTTCCATGATTTGTTCGCTGGACATTTGCAGCTATTTCACCTGAATTTCAGAACGATTACGTTGCTTCCGAAGAAAATAGAGGCAGTGTGGATTGAGCAGTTCAGATCGATCTGTCTTCTTAATGTCAGCTTCAAAATTTTCACCAAGGTTGGAACTAATAGGCTTATGCAGATTGCGCATTCTGTGGTGCAGCCATCTCAAACTGCTTTCATGCCGGATAGAAACATCCTAGAAGGGGTTGTGATCCTACATGAAACACTCCATGAAATCCACACAAAAAAACTCGATGGGGTGGTTGTTAAAGTGGATTTTGAGAAAGCGTACGATAAGGTAAAATGGCCATTTCTTTAGCAGGCCTTGCGAATGAAAGCATTCGATCAGGCTTGGAGAAACCAGGTTGATTCTTTCACGCAAAAAGGGAGTGTAGGAATCAAAGTGAATGATGACATAGATCATTATTTCCAGACACACAAGGGTCTGAGGCAGGGAGACCCGATGTCACCGATTCTGTTCAACATAGTGGTAGACATGTTGACGATCCTAATAGGAAGAGCTAAGGATAATGGCCAGATAGGTGGCCTTGTCCCGCATTTAGTAGATGGGGTTGTGTCCATTTTACAGTACGTGGATGATACTATCATCTTTATGGAGCATGATTTGGCAAAAGCAAGAAACATGAAGCTTGTGTTATGCTTATTTGAACAGTTGTCGGGGTTAAAGATTAACTTCCATAAAAGTGAATTGTTCTGCTTTGGAAGAGCTAGAGACGAACAAGAAGCTTACAAACAACTGTTCGGGTGCGAATTGGGGTCTTTGCCCTTCACGTATTTGGGTATACCAATTCACCATCGCAAGCTTTCCAACACAGAATGGAAGTGCATTGAGGATCGATTTGAAAAGAAACTAAGCTCCTGGAAGGGCAAGCTTATGTCATACGGAGGCCGACTAATTCTCATTAATTCGGTACTCATGAGTATGCCTATGTTTCTCTTGTCCTTTTTTGAGGTACCAGTTGGAGTTCGGAAAAGACTAGATTTCTATCGATCGCATTTCTTCTGGCAGAACGATGAGTTAAAACGAAAGTACAGACTCGCTAAATGGGACATAATCTATAGGCCAAAAGACCAAGGGGGTCTCGGCATAGAAAATTTAGAGGTGAAGAACAGATGTCTTCTCAGCAAGTGGTTGTATAAGCTATCTGTAGAGACCGATGCCACATGGGCCCAGATTCTGCATAATAAGTACCTACATTTCAAAACCCTATCCCAGGTGTCAGTCACACCGACCGATTCACCATTTTGGAAGGGACTGATGAGAGTGAAATCAGTCTTCTTCAACATGACAAAATTTATAGTTGGAAATGGTACTACTACGAGATTCTGGGAGGATACATGGTTAGGGGAGACGCCCCTTGCTCTCCAATATCCTTCTCTCTATAATATTGTTCAGCGAAGAGACGCTTACATTGCAACAGTATTACAGTCCAACCCTCTCAATATTCAATTCAGGAGGACTTTAGCGGTAAACCATTGGGAAGCTTGGCTCCATCTTGTGAGAAGATTGATGGATGTTCACCTCTCTCAACAGCCAGATCAGTTGCACTGGAAACTCACTAAGAATGGAGAGTTTTAGGTTAAATCCATGTATTTGGATATTATTAACACTGGCTCTATACCTCGATCGAAACATGTTTGGAAAGTCAAAGTGCCTTTAAAATTAAAGTGTTTATGTGGTTTGTCCATAAACAAGTCATTCTAACTAAGGACAATTTGGCAAAACACAACTGGACAGGATCTAGAAGATGTAGCTTCTGTGATCATGATGAATCCATCAAACACCTCTTTCTTGACTGCGCAATGGCAAAAAATTTATGGAGGCATGTCCACATAGCATTTAATATTACTCCTCGGAATACTATCAACACGTTATTTGGGACGTGGTTAGATGGAATAGATTCAGAAACGACGAGACATATTCATGTAGGAGTATGTGCTTTATTATGCGCAGTATGGAACTGCAGGAATGATATGGTTTTTAACGGAACAACAAATTTTCATTTCTTGCAGGTTATTTTCCGGGACACTGCATTGATCCGTATGTGGTCGCTACTCACTCCGACGGATGACAGGTAGCGTTTGGTTACTGGGTCTATCCGGTGGGAGACGGTAGCACGGGCTATCTTCAACTGGTTTGAATGGCGGTCATGTAATAGGATAGATGTTTAGTTTCCTATCTTCTATATGCCTGCCGGTTGTGGCTATGCTGCTCTTTTCTGTTTTTGCTCTATGTAAGCTTTGTTTCCCTTATGAGACCTGAAGACTTTGTTGAACCTTTTATTTTATTAATAATATGGCCGTATGCATCGATCTGATGCATAGGCCGGAGGATAACCTCCTTTTCGAAAAAAAGCAGCACATCAAGCAGTAGAGACTAACAACGATGACAGCACAACAAGCGTTATAGAACACTAGCACACAAGAGCTGCCATGGCATAGCGGTGCAGCACACACCACTTTCCACGGCGGCAGTGCAGCACACATCACTCTCTACTCCACGCCTCCTCCAAGTCCAGCCTGCTCCAACTCTTTGTCTACAACCCTGCCCTGTCGCACGACAACACAAGTGTACAACTTAGAAATATTAGTACAACATGAGATTGGCATGGAAAATGTGTTTTTTCGTTTCAGTAAAGCCCCGCTTGGATTAGCGTTTTTAGCCGTTTACAGCTGGTTTAGAATACACGCCTAAACCGTTCGTTTTGTTTCCAAGAGAAAAATCAGCTATGACCAGTATTTTACACCTGTAAAATAAATACAGGTGTAGAAGCGGGGCATAAGTTTCCAACTCACCAATATTCAGAAAGTGGATTGTTCTACTCTACGAGTGTAGACGGACGACTTGCTGTTTAACAAAACGTTGAAACATTAAGGTTTGCTAGTTCTTTTTTGCATAATATTATGTCTATAGGGACAAAAGATGAAAACAAATTTACATACAGCAGGCACCTTACCCCCTTAAATATTTACCGCTATATAGAAAATCAAATTACATTTTGTCCATGTTTTCTTACTTTTACTAGCATGAAACGTTATTATGGTAACATGATTAGTAGGAAGAGAGCGGTTATAATTGCTATAAAGAATCTCAATAAATACTGGAGTTCTACTATTCTATCGGTCATTCAGATATTTTACAGGTTGATAAAAATTAAGATTGCGTCTAGAAATGGAGTTTCTAGTGACGAGAATTCAAGTTTTCATCTCACCGGATTTAAGTAGATAGACCTGCCATGGTGATGAAAGCCTCTTGAGAGGCCTTTGACTTTGAAGAATTTCCACTACCATACTCTTTGTTCCGAGAAAGAATGAAAGAAATGTACAACAAACAAGAACTTGGACAATGAATGGTGTAAAGGATGTCATCAAATCATCTAGGACACATGACTCCGATGCAACTGTTGATACATGAATTGCTAACACATCACGAGCCAATCTTGATAATATTAAAATCTAGAAGCATTAACTTCCACCATGCTAGAATATCAAAATCATCGTTGTCCTCTTCATTCTCTTCCATAAGGTATCTGTAAACTTCAGATTTACTAGTGCTCATTTCACCACCAATTTTTTTTTGCAATTCGAGATTGCAACTTCCTCCCTTCCCTTCCGTGAGCACCTTGGGAGTCACTTGCTTGTGCACTTGTATCACTTAATTGGAGCATAGAGAGATTTGTATTTATCAAATAATGCATAGAAACAAGCATTCACCGCATCCCAAACTTTGGGTCCTTTTTCTTCGCCAAGCATTTCAACAATGGCCAACTTTGTGTAACTAGTATCTTCGATCAAGAACACCCACAATAAATATGAGCAAGTTCATGTTCTCATCATCTTTTTTCCCCCTCCCTTTTCCCTCCCTGTTCTCACTCTCAATATAAGCCCTCTTCTCATGCCACTGTCCCCAATACTTATAATACTTATCTTGCATTCGCTTTGCCATTGCCTTATGCAAAGGATCTTCACTATTAGCCCATCCTTCCAGCAACATATTGACTTCACCAATCTCATGAAAGAATTCGTTGGCAGTTGAGGAAACACTAAGAGTGAGACCATAAAAAAGCCTAAGAAATTATGCCATCTTCTTAGCATTCTCCCAACCATTTTAACCAAAGTCCCGGGACCTTTCTCATTGTTTAGATCAACTAAATACAAAGCGTCTTCTTCCTCATACCTTACAGATACTTTTTCATAAGTGATTGCAGCTTTAAATATAAGGTTGTTGAATTCCATATAGTGCATATGTCTAGGTTCAAGAATGCCTTGCTGTCCACCTTCTCTAGTTCAACTTTTTTTTAATTTGGCCAACCTAGAGCTCCCATTTCTGATAAACCTAACTGCAGCACACACACACGCTTAATTGACTCATCTAAGTCTTTAAGGCCACCAGAAACAATCAAATTAATAATATGGGCAACACACCTCATGTGGAGAATTACCATTAGCAATGTTTCTTTTGATTTGCTCATTTTCTTTCGGATGTAAGTTACACCACCATCATTGGCGCTATGATTATCACTTGTTATTGTCATAACCTTGTCAATACCCCACTCCATCAAGCATTCTCTAGGGATTTCTCAATATTTCTCCCTTATGACCTTTACTAGGAATAAACTAATAACCTTCTTGTGTAGTTTCCAATCACCATCAATAAAATGTGTTGTGACTACCATGTAGCTATCTTGTTGTTGAGAAGTCCAACAAATAGTTGTGAGGCACAGTCTTTCACATGATTTCATGGAAAAACAGTTTGAGCTTGGCTTCTCTCCAAAATAATGCATACACCATCTCTAGTGGTGGTTCTTCTAAAGGGCACAGAGAAACGTGAACAAGCCTTTGCCACCATTTTCTAAAACTCAACCTTTTCGTATGAGCAAAGGGATGCTCGTCTTCGATGATCATTTCAACAATAGCTTTCCTAATTACTTCTGGATCAAATTCATTTTTGGAGATGGACTAGGCCTATTGGAGTTTTGGGCCTCAAGTCCTATACGATGAACGGTGAAAGCCCACTCATGTGGGCACACACGAGATTCTTCAGTTTTACGGCTAACCAAGGCTATAAAGCAAATCCGATTTACTAAATCGGGTAGCTAGATCTAGAAACCAAATTTTCAGTTGCTAACTCAAAAACCGATGAATGCAGTTTATTTATTTTGTGTTCGGTTCGGTTTTTTATTCTTTTTTTGTTTTTATGCCCAGCCCTAAGGCTGCATGTAGATAGAGGATTCGGTTGAGAAAACGAGGCCCACGTGCCCCACGTGTCCCAACCCCTCTCATTTCACACCGTTTTTTAGAGAAGGCCATCATGACTGGATATGGGCAGAAATTTAATAGACACACATTTTTAGGTGAGTTGTGGCACATATTTCCTTAACTTCAATGTCGTGACTAAGGATAATTTCGGGGTCATTGTGTTTGACCTTTCTAACACGGACATATCCCTGTTTGTTATCATGTTCATGCTTGACTACCATGCCTGCAATTGTGTACTTGTGCGTCCGTCTCTGTCATTATTATGAATGTACGTACATAAATTTTCTAATGTGGTTACACATACGTTTCTTTTCATGGTTGTATTTGCGGATATTCAAAGCCATGTAAGGTGCCAGAAGACCTTCGTGGATCCTTCGTAAAACATGTTGCACATATGCCACTTTGCTTGTCGGCTGCCGTTGGTCTTTGCGTTCTGTTGAATAGGCATTTTTTCGATTAATTTAATCCAGGAAATAATCATGAACATGGCATTGATAGAAATAATGACTTACTGATTACGATCTAGACAAGCACGTACTACGCAAAATAGTAGACATATCTACACATAATGCTAGTACGGCTAACATGGAAATAAGTAGGAGCGGGATAAACGAGTTATACCCTCCAGTAGGCCCGGCAGAAGCCGCAGCGACGGCGGTGGCAGCAGCGGCGTCCTCGGCGGCCTTCTTGTCAGCTTTGATTTTCTTGGCGGCGACACGTTCGGCGTCGGTTGGACATGATGACGATGAAGGCGACACGGACTTAGAGGAAGCAGACGAACAGAAGGCGAGCAGTCACGTAGTCGCTCCCCAAAAAACCTAATCGCCCCTCTCCCGTACAAGATCCGGAGAGACGGGGTTTCGGAGGCCTACTCTCCCATCAACCGTGTACACGGTGAACGGGATGGAGTTGCCGGCGGCAGCAACAACAATGTAATGACGTGGGCGTGGAGGCAGATGTGGTCTGATTCGCGTGGCGGCTAGGGTTGGCAAACGCCCCACATATATATGTGCGCCTAAGCGCATAGATGTGAGCTCGGCTCGGCTCATTCCCGCAATCCGCGACGCGTCGTGATGAGGCGTGGCATGGCAAGGTGGATGGCGAAGGAGGAGCGCACGGGAACCACTTCTCTTCTCAAGCTCCAAAAACATGTGGAAGAGAATCTCTTATAAGAAGGTCCAACTCCTCTCCAACTAGTAAGGTCGGACTAAACTTTCCACCATACCTAGTGCCATATAACCCACATGGGTCCTTAGAGATTTTTCTAAAATTGTTAGATGGGTCCAAGGCCCACCCTCATATTTCAACAATCCCCCACCAGATCTCAAGTGTCCATTTTTGTCCTTTGTTCCAAATACTATTTTAATATACCAGTATTTCAGTGGAGACCTATTAAGGTTGAGTTCCACCTAGAGCAAGTAGCTACATTAATTCCTTCACAACTGAACAATGGACTATTGCCTTGAATTGTTGTTTGGCGTAAAGAAGTTTCACCACATGTCTTACTAGTACTAGACTGCCGAAGGCTGACCCCTGGGGTGGAGCATATTAGTCACACTCCTGGCCTTTTCATGAGCTTACTAGAGATCACCCCAATCTCATAGACTGTGACCAACAGTCGGGCTGATATAGGTGTGTTCCTTCAAAGATCGCTCTGTAGGATAGCATCTTACTTACATAAGCTTTGGTACACATTAAGACAGTAGTCAACCTACCATAGAGTTTCCAAGAGTATTACATCTCCAACGGAGTGGGTTAGTAAAGGTACTCTCCTCAGTTCACCATTGGCTTGTTTTCCCATGCCCTACTTCATGGGATCTTCGATCACATAGGTTGAGTTACCACCATGGCAACTCATGTGGGTCTCATACCCATCTCCCTCGATGCATTATCTATCACAATACGCGATAGCCCTTTAGTAAAGGGGTATGCCAGATTCTTAGCCGTTTGGATATAATCCAACGCTATCACTTCGGAGTTTCTTAATTTTCTCGGCAGCTTTTAATCTCATTCTTACATGTTTATTGGACTTCATGTTGTCCTTTGAACTCTTCACCTTGGCCATAACAGTTTGATTGTCACACTTCATAAGGATAGCCGGAAGCGGCTTCTCAACCAATGGCAAGTCCATCAAAAGATCTCGAAGTCATTCTGCTTCAACACCAGACGTGTCTAATGTTGTCAATTCTGCTTCCATTGTCGATCTCGTTAAGATCTTTTGCTTGCAAGGCTTCCAGGAAACACCACCACCTTCAAGAGTAGACATATAACCTGTTGTGGCCTTCATCTCATCAGCATCACAGATCCAATTCGCATCACTATACCCTTCAAGTACCGACGGGTATCCGGTATAGTTAGGTCCATAGTTCATAATACCTTTCAGATAGCGCATAACTCTTTCGATAGCATGACAATGTACATCACCCGATTTGGAAACAAACTGGCTCAGTTTGTTCACAGCAAACACAATGTCATGCCTCATTGCGCTCCCTAGGTACACGAGTGAACCAATTTTTGGGATTATCTCAATTGATCCTTAGCTGTGCCTTCGAACTTTCGAATCAACACACTAGGATCATATGGTATTTGAGATGGTTTGCTGTCTAAATATCCAAAATGACTCAACACCTTCTCAACATAACGGGATTGCAGAAGTGTAATCCCACCCTCAACATATCTCAGTAGCTTGATGTTAAAGATAACATTAGCCACACCAAGGTCCTTCATCTCAAAGTTCTGAGATAAAAATGACTTAACCTCCTCAATCACTTTGAGGTTGCTTCGAAATATCAGTATGTCATCAACATACAAGCACAGTATAAATCCTTCGCCCCAACCATGGCGATACTCTACACATTTGTTAGCTTCATTAACAACGAAGCCAACAGATGTCAGAGTTGTATTAAACTTCTCATGCCATTGCTTAGGTGCTTGTCTGAAGCCATATAAAGATTTCAGCAACCTAACACTTTTCCTTCGTGACCATCTATCACAAAACCATCTGCTTATTGCATGTAGATTTCCTCGTCTAACTCTCCGTTCAGGAAAGCCGTCTTAACATCCATTTGGTGGATGAGAAGACCTTGCGAGGCCGACAACGAGAGTAATACTCAAATTGTGGTTAGTTTGGCCACAAGTGAATAAGTATCAAAGAAATCTTCCTCTTCTTTCTGGGCATAGCCCTTGGCCACAAGACTAGCCTTGTACTTTTGAATTGTACCATCGGGTCTAAGCTTCTTTTTGAACACCCACTTACGTCCCAATGGTTTGCAACCATAGGGACCTTCAGTGATCTCCCATGTCTCATTAGCCATGATTGAATCCATCTCGCTACGGACCACATCCTTCTAGTAGTCAGCTTCCGGAGAGGCATACGCTTCTGAAATAGAAGTGGAAGTATCATCCACGAGATACACGAAGAAATCATCACCAAAGGTCTTTGCATTCCTTTGTCTCTTGCCCCTACCAAGGGTTTCCTCATCATCATCCTCAGGATTTTTATCATGTGTTTGTTCATAATATTCCATAGGAATGGCAGACTCAGGAGTCTCGACAAATTCTCGTCTACAAGTGCTTCACATATCTCTCATAGGAAAAATATCCTCGAAGAATATAGCATCCTTAGACTCCATAATTGTACCGACCTTCTAGTCAGGTACCTTAGATTTCACTACTAGAAATCTATAGCCAACGCTATTCTTAGCGTAGCCCAAATTAACACAGTCAACGGTCTTTGGTCCAAGCTTACACTTTTTGGGGATCGGCACATTGACTTTCGCCAAACAGTCCATGCAAGTACGAGAGTGTTGTCTTCGCCCATTTCTCATAGGGAGCGATCTCATTATATGTTGTCGAAACTTTATTCAGGACATGACATGATGTCAATATAGCCTCCCCCACCATGCCCCTTGGATAAACCCGATGTATCTAGCATGACGTTAACCAAATCAGATAGAGTATGGTTTTTCCGCTCAGCAACCCTGTTTGACTGGGGCGAATAGAGATGCGTCCTCTCATGAATAATACCGTGTTCCGCACAAAAAGAATCAAACTCACTCGAAAAGTACTCTCCACCATGATCTGACTGGACTCGTTTAATTTTCTTTTCAAGTTGATTCTCAACTTCTTCCTAATAGATTTTAAAGTAGTGTAGAGCCTCATCTTTAGTATTTAACAGATACACATAACAATATCTAGTGGAATCATCTATCAATGTCATGACGTATTTATTTCCACCTTTAGTCAACACACCATTCATCTCACAAAGATAAGAATGTATGAGTTCTAATGACGCCAAGTGTCTCTCCTCCGCAGCCTTGTGAGGCTTGCGAGGTTGCTTAGCTTGCACACACGGAAGGCACTTAGAACCTTTGGCTAAAGTGAATCTCGAGATTAAATTCAACTTAGCTAGTCGCGTCATAACACCGAAACTAATGTGACAAAGACGTGAATGACAAACTTTAGATTCATTAACACTCGAATAATATAGTTCATGACTTTATTACAAAAATCTGCAAGGGAAAGGCGGAACATCCCTCCGCACTCATAACCTTTTCCAACAAAGAGTCCATATTTCGTAACAACTAATTTATTAGACTCGAAGACCAATTTAAACCCTTCTCTACATAGACGGGAGCCACTAACGAGGTTCTTCTTGATTGTGGGGACATGTTGCATGTTCTTTAGATGCACGATCCTTCCCCAAGTAAACTTCAGATTGATCGTGCCAATATCATGAACAGAAGCACTCGTGCCATTCCCCATCTATGCAGACATGTGGCATGTGACCTAGTAAGAAGAAAATAATGAAATGTCAGCACACAGATGAACGCTTGCACCTTTGTCCACCCACCAATCGGTGGACTGAAACACTAAAAACACAGTAAATAAATTGTTGTACCCGAATGCACCATTATCATTGTTGCTCATAATCATGTTGGCAGACTTGGGGTCCTGCCGTGGCTTCTTGTACTCATTTGGGCACTTCTTGGCCCAATGTTCGTCCGAACCACAAGTGAAGCAACCATCTTCCTTCTTGTTCTTCTCGAATGTCTTCTTACCCTTCTTCTTAAAGTCGGTATTCTTTTGGACACCTTTCTTTCCCTTGGGCTTGTGGGAGTTGAAGTTCCATTGATGTACCATATTGGCAACAGAAGTACCTTCAACCCCTTTTCCGTGCGATTCCTTTGCTCTCAAGTTCTGCTCAACACTCAGATGGCCGATGGCATCCTCTACTGAGAATTCACGTCTCTGATGTTTCAGAGTGGTAGCAAAGTTCCTCCAGGAATTAGGGAGCTTAGCGATTATACATCCCGCGACAAACTTTCCCGGTAAATCTCACTTAAGAAGCTCAAGCTCCTTAGCGATGCATATTATCTCATGAGCCTGCTCCAATACAGGACGGTTCCCGACCATCTTGTAATCGTGGAACTGCTGTATAATATACACCTCGCCCCAGCATCTGTGGCCTTGAATTCAGATTCGAGCGCCTCCCACAAGTCATTAGCAACCCGCATATGTAAATATGTGTCAACCAACTTATCTCCGATCACGCTAAGAACTGCTCCAAGAAATACGACAGTGGCTTCCTTGAAAGCCTTCTCCCGTTCAGGAACAATTGTTCCAGTGGAAGGGACACCGGCGATCCAGAACACATTCATAGCCATGAGCCATAAGATGGTTTTGGTCTGCCAACGCTTAAAGTATGTACCGATAAACTTATCCGGTTTCAGTGCAGTGGCAAAGCCACTAGCCGAAAAATTTCATACACAAATTAGGTTTTTGGATTGTTGAGTAAATAGGCATTTATCGATTAACTTAATCCAGGACATAATCATGAACATGGCATTGGCAAAATTAACGACATACTGATTACGATCTAGACAAGAACGTACTACGCAAACAGTAAACACATTTACACATAATGCTAGTATGGCTAACACGGAAATAAATAGGATCGGGATAAACGAGTTACACCCTACAGTAGGCCACACAGTAGCCGCGACGGAGACGGTGGTAGCAGCGGCGTCCTTCTTGTCGGCTTCAATTTTCTTGGCGGCGGCACGTTCGGCGTCGGTGGACATGATCACGATGAAGGCGACACGGACTTAGAGGAAGCAGACGAACAGAGACGAGCAGTTGCTCCCCAATAAACCTAATCACCCTTCTCCGTTACAGGATCCGGAGAGGTGGGATTTTGGAGGCCTGCTCTCCCATCAACCATGTATGCGGTGAACGGGATGGAGTCGCTGGTGGCAGCAACAACAATGGAACGACATGGGCGTGGAGGCATATGCGCCGCGACGTGCGGTGGAGGAGGAGCACGTGGGAACCACTTCTCTTCTTAAGCTCCAATAGATGTGGAAGAGAATCCCTTATAAGAAGGTACAAATCCTCTCCAACTAGCAAGGTGGGACTAAACTTCCCACCACACCTAGTGCCATATAACCCACATAGGTGATGACCCACAAGTATAGGGGATCAATCATAGTCCTTTCGATAAGTAAGAGTGTCGAACCCAACAGGAGTAAGGAAATGACAAGTGGTTTTCAACAAGGTATTTTCTGCAAGCACTGAAATAGTCGGTAAAAAGTAGTTTGATAGCAAGATAATTTGTAACGAGCAAGTAACGGTAACGGTAAATAAAGTGCAGCAAGTTAGCCCAATCCTTTTGTGGCAAAGGACAGGCAAAAACGGTTTCTTATAATAGGCAAAGCGTTCTTGAGGGTACACGGGAATTTCATCTAGTCACTTTCATCATGTTGGTTTGATTCGTGTTCGCTACTTTGATAATTTGATATGTGGGTAGACCGGTGCTTAGGTGTTGTTCTTACTTGAACAAACCTCCTACTTATGATTAACCCCCTCGCAAGCATCCGCAACTACGAGAAAAGTATTAAGATAAAATCTAACCATCAAAATGGCAATTTTCCCCGTGGGGGAGGGTATCCATGGGCATTTACCAGCTAAGAAGCGGTGATGGGGGTCAAAATCCCCCCATGGGTATAACGGGGCGAGTACCCCAGAAGCAAGTGGGGCGGGGATGGGGTGCAAACTGGCTCCATTGAGCCTCCATGGATACCCAAGACCCCACCTGTCAGTCAAACTGGCCACCTAGTATATATACAAGAAAACCCTAAATCGACTCATCCGCTCACCACTCCACTCTGTTTCCCATCCCCCGCAGCCGCCTCTCCCTCTCACTCTCCCCAATCCCCATCCCTCCCGATCCATTCATCCATCCATCCCTAGATCGACAACCACCGGTGGCGCCCAGCACCGGCCTGTTGGAAATATGCCCTAGAGGCAATAATAAAATGGTTATTATTATATTTCCTTGTTCATGATGATTGTCTATTGTTCATGCTATAATTGTGTTATCCGGAAATCGTAATACATGTGTGAATACATAGACCACAACATGTCCCTAGGGAGCCTCTAGTTGACTAGCTCGTTGATCAACAGATAGTCATGGTTTCCTGACTATGGACATTGGATGTCATTGATAACGGGATCACATCATTAGGAGAATGATGTGATGGACAAGACCCAATCCTAAGCATAGCACAAGATCGTGTAGTTCGTTTGCTAGAGCTTTTCCAAATGTCAAGTATCATTTCCTTAGACCATGAGATTGTGCAACTCCCGGATACCATAGGAGTGCTTTGGGTGTGCCAAACGTCACAACGTAACTGGGTGGCTATAAAGGTGCACTACGGGTATCTCCGAAAGTGTCTGTTGGGTTGGCACGAATCGAGACTGGGATTTGTCACTCCGTATGACGGAGAGGTATCTCTGGGCCCACTCGGTAATGCATCATCATAATGAGCTCAATGTGACCAAGTGTTTGGTCACGGGATCATGCATTACGGTACGAGTAAAGTGACTTGCCGGTAACGAGATTGAACAAGGTATTGGGATACCGACGATCGAATCTCGGGCAAGTAACGTACCGATTGACAAAGGGAATTGTATACGGGATTGATTGAATCCTCGACATCGTGGTTCATCCGATGAGATCATCGTGGAACATGTGGGAGCCAACATGGGTATCCGGATCCCGCTGTTGGTTATTGACCGGAGAGTCGTCTCGGTCATGTCTGCATGTCTCCCGAACCCGTAGGGTCTACACACTTAAGGTTCGGTGACGCTAGGGTTGTAGAGATACTAGTATGCGGTAACCCGAAAGTTGTTCGGAGTCCCGGATGAGATCCCGGACGCCACGAGGAGTTCTGGAATGGTCCGGAGGTGAAGAATTATATATAGGAAGTCCAGTTTCGGCCACCGGGAAAGTTTCGGGGGTCACCGGTATTGTACCGGGACCACCGGAAGGGTCCCGGGGGTCCACCTGGTGGGGCCACCTATCCCGAAGGGCCCCATGGGCTGAAGTGGGGAAGGGAACCAGCCCCTGATGGGCTGGTGCGCCCCCCTTGGGCCTCCCCTGCGCCTAGGGTTGGAAACCCTAGGGGTGGGGGGGTGCCCCACTTGACTTGGGGGGCAAGTCCCCCCCCTGGGCCGCCGCCCCCCTTGAGATGGGATCCCTGGGGCCGGCGCCCCCCTGGACCCCTATATAAAGAGAGGGGGAGGGAGGGCAGCCATAACCCAAGCCCTGGTGCCTCCCTCTCCCTCCCGTGACACATCTCCCTCCTCCCGCAGCGCTTGGCGAAGCCCTGTTGGAATCCCGCTACTTCCACCACCACGCCGTCGTGCTGCTGGATCTCCATCAACCTCTCCTTCCCCCTTGCTGGATCAAGAAGGAGGAGACGTCTCTGCTCCATAGTGTGTTGAACGCGGAGGTGCCATCCGTTCGGCGCTAGGATCATCGGTGATTTGGATCACGACGAGTACGACTCCATCAACCCCGTTCTCTTGAACGCTTCCGCTCGCGATCTACAAGGGTATGTAGATGCACTCCTTCCCTCTCGTTGCTAGTAAACTCCATAGATTGATCTTGGTGATGCGTAGAAAATTTTGAATTTCTGCTACGTTCCCCTACCGTGGCATCATGAGCCAGGTTTATGCGTAGTTTCTATGCACGAGTAGAACACAAACTTGTTGTGGGCGTAGATGTTGTCAACTTTCTTGCCACTACTAGTCTTATCTTGTTTCGGCGGCATCGTGGGATGAAGCGGCCCGGACCGACCTTACACGTACGCTTATGTGAGACAGGTTCCATCGACTGACATGCACTAGTTGCATAAGGTGGCTAGCGGGTGTCTGTCTCTCCCACTTTAGTCGAATCGGATTCGATGAAAAGGGTCCTTATGAAGGATAAATAGAAGTTGGAATATCACGTTGTGGTTTTACGTAGGTAAGAAACGTTCTTGCTAGAAACCTATAGAAGCCACGTAAAAACATGCAACAACAATTAGAGGACGTCTAACTTGTTTTTGCAGCATATGCCTTGTGATGTGATATGGCCAAAAGGATGTGATGAATGAAATATATGTGATGTATGAGATTGATCATGTTCTTGTAATAGGAATCACGACTTGCATGTCGATGAGTATGACAACCGGCAGGAGCCATAGGAGTTGTCTTTATTTTTTGTATGACCTGCGTGTCATTGAATAACGCCATGTAAATTACTTTACTTTATTGCTAAACACGTTAGCCATAGAAGTAGAAGTAATCGTTGGCGTGACAACTTCATGAAGACACGATGATGGAGATCATGGTGTCATGCCGGTGACGAAGATGATCATGGCGCCCCGAAGATGGAGATCAAAGGAGCAAAATGATATTGGCCATATCATGTCACTATTTGATTGCATGTGATGTTTATCATGTTTTACATCTTATTTGCTTAGAACGACGGTAGCTTAAATAAGATGATCCCTCGCAATAATTTCAAGAAAGTGTTCCCCCTAACTGTGCACCGTTGCGAAGGTTCGTTGTTTCGAAGCACCACGTGATGATCGGGTGTGATAGATTCTAACGTTCGAATACAACGGGTGTAAGCCAGATTTACACACGCAATACACTTAGGTTGACTTGACGAGCCTAGCATGTACAGACATGGCCTCGGAACACGGAAGACCGAAAGGTCGAGCATGAGTCGTATAGAAGATACGATCAACATGAAGATGTTCACCGATGTTGACTAGTCCGTCTCACGTGATGATCGGACACGGCCTAGTTGACTCGGATCATGTTTCACTTAGATGACTAGAGGGATGTCTATCTGAGTGGGAGTTCATTGAATAATTTGATTAGATGAACTTAATTATCATGAACTTAGTCTAAAATCTTTACAATATGTCTTGTAGATCAAATGGCCCACGCTAATGTTGCCCTCAACTTCAACGCGTTCCTAGAGAAAACCAAGCTGAAAGATGATGGCAGCAACTATACGGACTGGGTCCGGAACCTGAGGATCATCCTCATAGCTGCCAAGAAAGATTATGTCCTAGAAGCACCGCTAGGTGACGCACCCATCCCAGAGAACCAAGACGTTATGAACGCTTGGCAGCAGCGTGCTGATGATTACTCCCTCGTTCAGTGCGGCATGCTTTACAGCTTAGAACCGGGGCTCCAAAAGCGTTTTGAGCAACACGGAGCATATGAGATGTTCGAAGAGCTGAAAATGGTTTTCCAAGCTCATGCCCGGGTCGAGAGATATGAAGTCTCCGACAAGTTCTTCAGTTGTAAGATGGAGGAAAATAGTTCTGTCAGTGAGCACATACTCAAAATGTCTGGGTTACACAACCGCTTGACTCAGCTGGGAGTTAATCTCCCGGATGACGCGGTCATTGACAGAATCCTTCAGTCGCTTCCACCGAGCTACAAGAGCTTTGTGATGAACTTCAATATGCAGGGGATGGAAAAGACCATTCCTGAGGTATATTCAATGCTGAAATCAGCGGAGGTGGAGATCAAAAAGGAACATCAAGTGTTGATGGTGAATAAAACCACTAAGTTCAAGAAAGGCAAGGGTAAGAAGAACTTCAAGAAGGACGGCAAGGGAGTTGCCGCGCCCGGTAAGCCAGTTGCCGGGAAGAAGCCAAAGAATGGACCCAAGCCTGAGACTGAGTGCTTTTATTGCAAGGGAAGTGGTCACTGGAAGCGGAACTGCCCCAAGTACTTAGCGGACAAGAAGGCCGGCAACACCAAAGGTATATGTGATATACATGTTATTGATGTGTACCTTACCAGCACTCGTAGTAGCTCCTGGGTATTTGATACCGGTGCGGTTGCTCATATTTGTAACTCAAAGCAGGAGCTGCGGAATAAACGGAGACTGGCAAAGGACGAGGTGACGATGCGCGTCGGGAATGGTTCCAAGGTCGATGTGATCGCCGTCGGCACGCTACCTCTACATTTACCTACGGGATTAGTTTTAAACCTCAATAATTGTTATTTAGTGCCAGCTTTGAGCATGAACATTGTATCAGGATCTCGTTTAATTCGAGATGGCTACTCATTTAAATCCGAGAATAATGGTTGTTCTATTTATATGAGAGATATGTTTTATGGTCATGCCCCGCTGGTTAATGGTTTATTCTTAATGAATCTCGAACGTAGTGTTACACATATTCATAGTGTGAGTACCAAAAGATGTAAAGTTGATAACGATAGTCCCACATACTTGTGGCACTGCCGCCTTGGTCACATTGGTGTCAAGCGCATGAAGAAGCTCCATGCTGATGGACTTTTAGAGTCTCTCGATTATGAATCATTTGACACATGCGAACCATGCCTCATGGGCAAATGACCAAGACTCCGTTCTCCGGAACAATGGAGCGAGCAACCAACTTATTGAAATCATACATACTGATGTGTGCGGTCCAATGAGTGTTGAGGCTCGCGGAGGCTATCGTTATGTTCTCACTCTCACTGATGACTTGAGTAGATATGGGTATGTCTACCTAATGAAACACAAGTCTGAGACCTTTGAAAAGTTCAAGGAATTTCAGAGTGAGGTTGAGAATCAACGTGACAGGAAAATAAAATTCTTACGATCAGATCGTGGGGGGAATATTTGAGTCACGAATTTGGCACACACTTAAGGAAATGTGGAATAGTTTCACAACTCACGCCGCCTGGAACACCTCAGCGAAATGGTGTGTCCGAACGTCGTAATCGCACTCTATTGGATATGGTGCGATCTATGATGTCTCTTACCGATCTACCGCTCTCATTTTGGGGCTATGCTTTAGAGACTGCCGCATTCACTTTAAATAGGGCTCCGTCGAAATCCGTTGAGACGACACCGTATGAATTATGGTTTGGGAAGAAACCTAAGCTGTCGTTTCTAAAAGTTTGGGGATGCGATGCTTATGTCAAGAAACTTCAACCTGAAAAGCTCGAACCCAAGTCGGAAAAATGTGTCTTCATAGGATACCCTAAGGAAACCATTGGGTATACCTTCTACCTCAGATCCGAAGGCAAGATCTTTGTTGCCAAGAACGGGTCCTTTCTGGAGAAAGAGTTTCTCTCGAAAGAAGTAAGTGGGAGGAAAGTGGAACTTGATGAAGTACTACCTCTTGAACCAGAAAGTAGCGCAGCTCAGGAAGATGGTCCTGTGGTGCCTGCACTGACTAGAGAGGAAGTTAATGATGATGATGATCAAGGTACTTCGGATCAAGCTCCTACTGAACTTCGTAGGTCCACAAGGACACGTTCCGCGCCAGAGTGGTATGGCAACCCTGTCTTGGAAATCATGTTGTTAGACAACGGTGAACCTTCGAACTATGAAGAAGCAATGGCGGGCCCAGATTCCGACAAATGGCTAGAAGCCATGCAATCCGAGATAGGATCCATGTATGAAAACGAAATATGGACTTTGACTGACTTGCCCGATGATCGGCGAGCCATAGAAAATAGATGGATCTTTAAGAAGAAGACAGACGCGGATGGTAATGTCACCATCTATAAGGCCCGACTTGTCGCTAAGGGTTATCGACAAGTTCAAGGGGTTGACTATGATGAGACTTTCTCACCCGTAGCGAAGCTGAAGTCCGTCCGAATCATGTTAGCAATTGCCGCATTCTATGATTATGAGATATGGCAAATGGACGTCAAAACGGCATTCCTTAACGGCTTTCTTAAGGAAGAATTGTATATGATGCAGCCAGAAGGTTTTGCCGATCCTAAGAATGCTAACAAGGTATGCAAGCTCCAGCGCTCCATCTATGGGCTGGTGCAAGCATCTCGGAGTTGGAACATTCAATTTGATGAGATGATCAAAGCGTTTGGGTTTACACAGACTTATGGAGAAGCCTGTGTTTACAAGAAAGTGAGTGGGAGCTCTGTAGCATTTCTCATATTATATGTGGATGACATACTGTTGATGGGAAATGATATAGAATTCTTAGGAAGCATAAAGGCCTACTTGAACAAGTGTTTTTCAATGAAGGACCTTGGAGAAGCTGCTTATATATTAGACATCAAGATCTATAGAGATAGATCAAGACGCCTCATTGGTCTTTCACAAAGTACATACCTTGACAAGATATTGAAGAAGTTCAATATGGATCAGTCCAAGAAGGGGTTCTTGCATGTATTGCAAGGTGTGCAATTGAGCACGGCTCAATGCCCGACCACGGCAGAAGATAGAGAAAAGATGAGTGTCGTCCCCTATGCCTCGGCCATAGGGTCTATTATGTATGCCATGCTGTGTACCAGACCTGATGTAAACCTTGCCGTAAGTTTGGTAGGAAGGTACCAAAGTAATCCCGGCATGGAACACTGGACAGCGGTCAAGAATATCCTGAAGTACCTGAAGAGGACTAAGGATATGTTTCTCGTTTATGGAGGTGACGAAGAGCTCGTCGTAAAGGGTTACGTCGATGCTAGCTTCGACACAGATCTGGATGACTCTAAGTCACAAACTGGATACGTGTATATTTTGAATGGTGGGGCAGTAAGCTGGTGCAGTTGCAAGCAAAGCGTTGTGGCGGGATCTACATGTGAAGCGGAATACATGGCGGCCTCAGAGGCAGCACAAGAAGCAATCTGGGTGAAGGAGTTCATTACCGACCTAGGAGTTATTCCCAATGCGTCGGGCCCGATGACTCTCTTCTGTGACAACACTGGAGCTATTGCCCTTGCCAAGGAGCCCAGGTTTCACAGGAAGACCAGGCATATCAAGCGTCGCTTCAACTCCATTCGTGAAAGTGTTCAAAATGGAGACATAGATATTTGTAAAGTACATACGGACCTGAATGTAGCAGATCTGTTGACTAAACCTCTCCCTAGAGCAAAACATGATCAACACCAGAACTCTATGGGTGTTCGATTCATCACAATGTAACTAGATTATTGACTCTAGTGCAAGTGGGAGACTGTTGGAAATATGCCCTAGAGGCAATAATAAAATGGTTATTATTATATTTCCTTGTTCATGATAATTGTCTATTGTTCATGCTATAATTGTGTTATCCGGAAATCGTAATACATGTGTGAATACATAGACCACAACATGTCCCTAGTGAGCCTCTAGTTGACTAGCTCGTTGATCAACAGATAGTCATGGTTTCCTGACTATGGACATTGGATGTCATTGATAACGGGATCACATCATTAGGAGAATGATGTGATGGACAAGACCCAATCCTAAGCATAGCACAAGATCGTGTAGTTCGTTTGCTAGAGCTTTTCCAAATGTCAAGTATCATTTCCTTAGACCATGAGATTGTGCAACTCCCGGATACCATAGGAGTGCTTTGGGTGTGCCAAACGTCACAACGTAACTGGGTGGCTATAAAGGTGCACTACGGGTATCTCCGAAAGTGTCTGTTGGGTTGGCATGAATCGAGACTGGGATTTGTCACTCCGTATGACGGAGAGGTATCTCTGGGCCCACTCGGTAATGCATCATCATAATGATCTCAATGTGACCAAGTGTTTGGTCACGGGATCATGCATTATGGTACGGGTAAAGTGACTTGCCGGTAACGAGATTGAACAAGGTATTGGGATACCGACGATCGAATCTCGGGCAAGTAACGTACCGATTGGCAAAGGGAATTGTATACGGGATTGATTGAATCCTCGACATTGTGGTTCATCTAATGAGATCATCATGGAACATGTGGGAGCCAACATGGGTATCCAGATCCCGCTGTTGATTATTGACCGGAGAGTCGTCTCGGTCATGTCTGCATGTCTCCCGAACCCGTAGGGTCTACACACTTAAGGTTCGGTGACGCTAGGGTTGTAGAGATACTAGTATGCAGTAACCCAAAAGTTGTTCGGAGTCCCGGATGAGATCCCGGACGTCACGAGGAGTTCCGGAATGGTCCGGAGGTGAAGAATTATATATAGGAAGTCCAGTTTCGGCCACCGGGAAAGTTTCGGGGGTCACCGGTATTGTACCGGGACCACCGGAAGGGTCCCGGGGGTCCACCGGGTGGGGCCACCTATCCCGGAGGGCCCCATGGGCTGAAGTGGGTAAGGGAACCAACCCCTGATGGGCTGGTGCGCCCCCCTTGGGCCTCCCCTGCGCCTAGGGTTGGAAACCCTAGGGGTGGGGGGGCGCCCCACTTGACTTGGGGGGCAAGTCCCCCCTGGGCCGCCGCCGCCCCTTGAGATGGGATCCCTGGGACCGGCGGCCCCCCTGGACCCCTATATAAAGAGAGGGGGAGGGAGGGCAGCCATAACCCAAGCCCTGGCGCCTCCCTCTCCCTCCCGTGACACATCTCCCTCCTCCCGCAGCGCTTGGCGAAGCCCTGTTGGAATCCCGCTACTTCCACCACCACGCCGTCGTGCTGCTGGATCTCCATCAACCTCTCCTTCCCCCTTGCTGGATCACGAAGGAGGAGACATCGCTACTCCGTACGTGTGTTGAACGCGGAGGTGCCGTCCGTTCGGCGCTAGGATCATCGGTGATTTGGATCACGACGAGTACGACTCCATCAACCCCGTTCTCTTGAACGCTTCCGCTCGCGATCTACAAGGGTATGTAGATGCACTCCTTCCCTCTCGTTGCTAGTAAACTCCATAGATTGATCTTGGTGATGCGTAGAAAATTTTGAATTTCTGCTACGTTTCCCTACACGGCCGGCGTCTCATCCGGCCGCCCCTCTCATTTGGTCTCGCGGCCCATCGCCCTCTCCTGCTCCTCGCCTCCTCGCGAGTCCACGACAGCGACGATGGCGAGCGACGGCCACGCCAAAAGCTAACTGTGACGATGATAGTGGTGATGACGACGAACACCGGTGGCGCCCTGCACCGGCCGCCCCGCCCATCTGGTCACGCAGCCCGTCGCCCTCTCCCGCTCCTCACCTCCTCGCGAGTCCACGACGACGAGCGATGACCAGGCCAAAAGCTAACCACGACCGGTGGTGATAGTGGCCACAACGACGCCGGTGACTCCCCTCCTCTTCTTCCACCTCAAGCACAAGCAGTGGCGAGAGGAATCTGCATCGACCCGAGAGGCCGAGACCATCAGGGTAAGAAGCTGACCGGTGACCTGTAGTGTGTAGCACTCGAGGTAGTTCTTGTGGTGTGTATGCATCTGTGATCTATGATCTGTTGTGTAAATTATTGTTTATGTGCTGCTAATGTACTGTTGTGTAATGTGTTTGTGCTTCTGTATTAGAAGATTGCTGCCAAAATTATTTTGGTTTGTTCTGCCAATGTATTGTTGGTTGTTGCTATAATGGATGATTGAATCTGTCAAAATATATTGTGGTCTGTGCTCCTCTTTTACTGTTATTTTGCTATTGTTGGTCTCCATGGGGATCCCCATGGGGACGGGTACCCGTTGTTAGTGGGGATGGGGACTGTCCCCCTGCCAAGGTTGGCAGGGCTAGCGGGGACGGGTATTAGTGGGGATCGGGGCGGGGACGGTGGCATGCCCCCCGGTGATCCCCGTCCCCATTACCATCTTGATCTAACCATAGCATTAAACTTTTGGATCCAAATCAGCCCCTTACGAAGTAGCGCATAAACTAGGGTTTAAGCTTCTGTCACTCTAGCAACCCATCATCTAATAACTACTCCACAATGCATTCCCTTAGGCCAAAATATGGGGAAGTGCCGGTCGACATTCACATGACACCACTAAGGGAATCACAACATACATATCATCAAAATATCGAATACATATCAAGTTCACATGATTACTTGCAACATGACTTCCCCCGTGACCTCAAGAACAAAAGTAACTACTCACAAATGATAATCATGCCCAAGATCAGAGGGGTATTAAATAGCATAATGGATCTGAACATATAATCTTCCACCAAATAAACCATATAGTAATCAGTTACAAGATGTAATCAACACTACTAGTCACCCACAGGTACCAATCTGATGTTCCGGTACAAAGATTGAACACAAGAGATGAACTAGGGTTTGAGAGGAGATGGTGCTGCTGAATATGTTGATGGAGATTGCCCTCCCAAAGATGAGAGGGTTGTTGGTGACGACGAACGATGATTCCCCCCTCCGGGAGGGAAGTTCCCCTGGCGGAATCGCTCCGCCGGAGGGACAAAGTGCTCCTGCCCAAGTTCCGCCTCGAGACGGCGGCGCTTCGTCCCGAAAGTCCCCCTCTGATTTTTTTTCAAGGTCAAAATGACCTATATACTAGAATATGGGCACCGGAGGTGGACCGAGGAGGGCACAACCCACCAGGGCGCGCCTGGGGGCCCAGTCGCGCCCTGGTGTCTTATGCTCACCAGTGTGGCCCCCTCTCATAGTTACTTGCTCCAGTATTTTTCATATATTCCAAAACAATTCTCCATAAAGTTTCAGCTCATTTGGAGATGTGCAGAATAGGTAACTCTGACGTAGCTTTTTCAGGCCCAGAATTCCAGCTGCACGCATTCTTCCTCTTTGTGTAAACCTTGCATACTTTGAGAGAAAAGACATTAGAATTACTCCATAAAGCATTATTATGCATAAAAACATTATAAATAATAGTAGGAAAACATGATGTAAAATGGACATATCAACTCCCCGAAGCTTAGACCTCGCTTGTCCTCAAGCAAAAAACTGAAATCGAGAAACATGCCCACATGCTTAGAGAGAGAGAGGTGTCGATAAAACAAAATACGGACATAGAAGCATCATGCTTATTATCATAACAACAAAAAACATTAATATAAAACTTTATCACAAAACTTTCATCATATAACTTCTAACATAAAACTTCTCATGAATAAGTAACAATTCATCACAACATTGAAGTATAAAGCATAAACCTTATTGAAAACCAACAAACTATGTTCTCAGTCAACTTTGCAACTACAATTCATCATATTTTCAGGAAGGGTCATGTATCGGAGCCTTTTGGCAAGTCCACATACTCAACCATCATTTAACCTTCTATGATTGCTAACACTCACAGCATACCCATGAACAAAAAGTTTCAACCGGGCACATAGGAAGATAGGGGCTTATGTTTCGCCGCCCAACGTATTCACCTCAAGGGTGATGTCAACAATAATAACGCATGCTCACTCACATCCAACTGGATATATGTGCCTAGATCTTTCCTCACCACATGATGCTTGCAAAAAGAGAAAATAAAAAGGAATAGGGAATAATACTTTGACTCTTACATAAAAGTAAATGCATAAAAGTAAAAGATAGGCCCTTCGCAGAGGGAAGCAGAGGTTGCCATGCACTTTTTTGTTTGTATGCCAAATCCCTTAATGCAAAAGAATGTCACGTTATATTGCCCATTATGATAGCAACCTTTATTATGCAGTCCATTGCTTTTATTACTTTGCCATCACAAGTTCGTACAACGCTCAATTTTCTCTTACACTAAATTATCCAACACATTTAGAAGCAATTTTTATTGCCTTATTGCACCGATGACAACTTACTCGAAGGATCTTACTCAATCCATAGGTAGGTATGGTGGACTCTCAAAAGAAGATTTTGGGTTTAAGGGTTTTTGGATGCACAAGTGGTATCTCTACTTAGTGCGGAATTTTTGGCTAGCAAAGATATTGAGCAAGCACCACATGTTGAAGGGTCTATGACAATATAACTTCTATGTGAATATGAACAAACATAAATCATTACGTTGTCTTCCTTGTCCAACGTCAACAATTTTGACACATAATATTTAATGGGGGATCACAATCATAAAAGATGTCCAAGATAGTGTATTTGCATGCGAATCTTCTCTTACCTTATTAATTCTTTCATGAATTGCATCATTGACCAATGCTATGTTTGTCAATATCCAATAAATTTTACCACTTATACTTTTCCTTATGTGATGTCATTACTTACCATAAGATTAGCATATGGTATTTTCATTTATTTTCCTTTCTTTTTATTGGAACAAACAAAAGTAAAGAAACAAAACTCAAACTACTCTTTATTATATATCTCACACACGGTTACATAGGAAGATAGATCACTAAGCAAGCACTCGAAAAGAAAGGATCGAACTAAACTTTTTATTCAACTAATTTCAAAAGGTAACTAAAGATCGAACTAAGATAGATAAAGGCAAAGATAGTGGTGGTGATACGATACCGGGGAACCTCCCCCAAGCTTGGCACAGGCCAAGGGGAGTGCCCATACCATGAACTCAAGTCACCTTTGGTGGGGAAGATGATGATGGTTGTGGTGATGAGGTAGTGTCACGCTTCAAACTCAGGAGGTACTCCAATCTATGAATGATGCTCCAGAGGGCAATGATATGCTCTTGCAACAGAATATTTTCACGAGTAAGATATTTATTTTGCACATGAACCGTTTCAATGGTCCTAAAGGTTTCAATTTCAATAGGGGTAAGATAATCGTAGTATGGTTGAAGGATATCCTCTTCTTCTTCTCCTGGCACAGCCTGCCCTACTGTTGAGGCTTGATCTCTCGTAGCTTCCTTGCTCTTGTCATCCTTGGCGGCTTCCTTTGGCTCCTCTCTCTTCAGTTCCATCTTCATCAGCGAAGCATCCCCTTCTACATTATTGGAGGAGGGAGAAGACATGACGCCTGGCTTGACAGATCTAAGAGAAAACAACAAGAAACAAGAACAGAAGATTTCTCCGCGATACGGTAGTCAATACGTTCGGGGGGGGGGTATATAAAGATTTTTTTATCTTGAGAAACAAGCAAACGGGAGGAAACGGAGTCGGGAAGGTTCCCGAGGTGGGCACAACCCACCTGGGCGCGCCAGGCATGCCAGGCGCGCCCTGGTGTCTTGTGCCCTCCTCGGCTGCCTTCCTGGTTATTTCTTGTCTTCCTATTTTTTGTAATATTCCAAAACTGACAGAAAATATTTTTGTGGATTTTTTGAAGTCCGTTTACTTACCGTATCACGTACCTCCTCTTTTTTAGTATTCTGGAGTGTTCCTGAAGGTTTCTTTTATGTGTTCCTCCGGTGTCATGGTTTGGATAATATTGCTTTCAACATTAATAGGCGTACCTGAGATATAGTGCTTAATTCTTTGCCCATTGACAACCTTCGGGTTAGTACCTTCGACATTATTTATTTTGATTACTCTAGAATGATAAACCTCTTTGATAATATATGGTCCTTCCCATTTAGAGAGAAGTTTTCTTGCAAAGAATATGAAACAAGAGTTGTACAAAAGAACATATTCTCCGACTTTGAATTCCCGCTTTTGGATTCTTTTGTCATGCCATATTTTAATTTTTCTTTAAATAATTTGGCATTTTCATAGGCTTGGGTTCTCCATTCATCTAATGAGCTAATATCAAATAACCTCTTTTCACCCGCAAGTTTGAAATCATAGTTAATTTCTTTAATTGCCAAGTAAGCTTTATGTTCTAACTCTAGAGGCAAATGACAAGCTTTTCCATAAACCATTTTATAGGGAGAGATACCCATAGGATATTTATATGCTGTTTTGCAGGCCCAAAGTGCATCATCCAATTTCTTAGACCAATTCTTTCGGGACCTATTAACAGTGTTTTGTAATATTAATTTTATTTCTATATTGCTAAGTTCAACTTGACCACTGGATTGAGGATGATATGGTGATGCAATTCTATGGTTAACATCATATTTAGCAAGCATTTGACGGAAAGCACCATGAATAAAGTGTGAACCACCATCAGTCATTAAATATCTAGGGACTCCAAACCTCGGGAAAAATAACTTCTTTAAGCATTTTAATGGAAGTGTTATGATCAACACTACTAGTTGGAATAGCTTCTACCCAGTTAGTAACATAATCAACACCAACCAAAATATGTGTATACCCATTAGAGGAAGGAAAAGTTCCCATATAATCAAAACCCCAAACATCAAATGGTTCAACATCAAGTGAATAATTCATAGGCATTTCTTGACGCATACCGATATTACCAATTCTTTGACATTCATCACAAGATAAAACAAACTTACGGGCATCCTTGACGAAGAGAGTAGGCCAATTAAAACAGGATTGCAATACCTGTGACCAGTTCTATCTCCCGCATGATGCCCTCCATAAGCTTCGGAGTGACATTTCCGTAGGATTTGTTCCTGTTCATGCTCAGGTACACAACGTCTAATAATACCATCTACTCATTCTTTATAAAGATGTGGTCATCCCAAAAGTAATGTCTTAAACCATTGAAGAATTTTTTTTCTTTTGTTGGTATGTGAAACTAGGTGGTATGTATTTAGCAATGCTACTTCTTGAGCTTGCGTTGGTTTTTCCCTTGAAGAGGAAAGGGTGATGCAGCACAGTAGAGATAAGTATTTCCCTCAGTTAAGAACCAAGGTATCAATCCAGTAGGAGAAACGTGCAAGTCCCCAATAGATGCACCTGCACAAACAATCAAACACTTGCACCCAACACGATAAAGGGGTTGTCAATCCCTTCATGGTCACTTGCAAAAGTGAGATCTGATATAGATAGATAAAACTAAATAAAATATAAAATATTTTTGGGTTTTTTGGTTTAGAAAAGCGCAAAGTTATGATGATATCCAAGGCAATGATTATGCATATAGGCATCACGTCCGTGTCAAGTAGACCGGCCCCTGCCTGCATCCACTACTATTACTCCACACATCGACTGCTATCCAGCATGCATCTAGAGTATTAAGTTGATAAAGAATGGAGTAATGCCTTAAGTAAGATGACATGATGTAGAGGAATAAAATCAAGCAATATGATGAAAACCCTATCTTTTTATCCTCGGTGGCAACAATGCAATACGTGTCTCGCTACCCCTACTTTGTCACTGGGTGAAATCACGCAAGATTGAACCCAAAGCTAAGCACCTCTCCCATTACAAGAAAAACCAATCTAGTTGGCCAAACCAAATCGATAATTCGAAGAGAAATACAAAGATGTCAAATCATGCATAAAAGAATTCAGAGAAGATTTAGATAATATTCATAGCTAAGCTCATCATAAATCCACAATTCATCGAATCTCGACAAACACACCGCAAAAGAAGATTACATCAGATAGATCTCCAAGAACATCGAGGAGAACATGGTATAGAGAATCAAAGAGAGAGAAGAAGCCATCTAGCTACTAGCTATGGATCCGTATGTCTGTGGTAAACTACTCATGCTTCATCAAAAGGGCAATAGGGTTGATGTAGATTCCCTGCGTGATCGAATCCCCCTCTGCAGGGTGCCGGAAAAGGCCCCAAGATGGGATCTCACGGGAACAGAAGGTTGCGGTGGTGAAAAAGTATTTTTTGGATGCTTCTGAGGGCTTTGGAATATATGTGAATATATAGGACGAAGAGGTAGGTCAGAGGAGTCCCGATGGGGCCAAGGTAGGGGGCGCGCCCGCCCCTAGGGCGCGCCCGCCACCCTTGTCGCCGCCTTGTGGCTCTTCTGGCTTTGACTCCAAGTCCCCTAGGTGTCTTCTGGTCCAAGAAAAATCATCGTGAAATTTTATTCCATTTGGACTCCGTTTAGTATTCCTTTTCTGCGAAACTCAAAAACAAGGAAAAACATAAACTGGCATTGGGCTCTAGGTTAATAAGTTAGTCCCAAAAATAATATAAAATAGCATAATAATGCATATAAACATACAAAACAGATGATATAATAGCATGGAACAATCAAAAATTATAGATACGTTGGAGACGTATCAAGCATCCCCAAGCTTAATTCCTGCTCGTCCTCGAGTAGGTAAATGATAAAAACAGAATTTTTGATGTGGAATGCTACCTAACATATTTATCCATGTAATATTCTTCATTGTGGCATGAATGTTCAGATCCATAAGATTCAAAACAAAAGTTTAATATTGACATAAAAACAATAATACTTCAAGCATACTGATAAAGTAATCATGTCTTCTCAAAATAACATAGCCGAAGAAAGTTATCCCTACAAAATCATATAGTCCGGTTATGCTCCATCTTCATCACACAAAGTATTCAAATCATGCACAACCCCGATGACAAGCCAAGCAATTGTTTCATACTTTTGATGTTCTCAAACCTTTTCAACTTTCACGCAATACATGAGCGTGAGCCATGGACATATCACTATAGATGGAATAGAAGGTTGTGGAGAAGACAAAAAGAAGGAGATAGTCTCACATTAACTAGGCATATCAACGGGCTATGGAGATGCCCATCAATAGATATCAATGTCAGTGAGTAGGGATTGCCATGCAACGGATGTACTGGAGCTATAAGTTTATGTAAGCTCAAAAAGAAACTAAGTGGGCGTGCATCCAACTCGCTTTCTCACGAAGACCTAGGGCAATTTGAGGAAGCCCATCGTTGGAATATACAAGCCAAGTTCTATAATGGAATATTCCCACTAGTATATGAAAGTGAAAACATAGGAGACTCTCTATCATGAAGATCATGGTGATACTTTGAAGCACAAGTGTGGAAAAAGGATAGTAACATTGCCCCTTCTCTCTTTTCTCTCATTTTTTTCTTTTTTCTTTTTTTCCTTTTTTTGGCTTCTTTGGCCTTTTTTTATAAAGTCCGGAGACTCATCCCAACTTGTGAGGGAATCATAGCTTCCATCATCCTTTTCCTCACATGGGGCAATGCTCTAATAATGATGATCATCACACTTTTATTTGCTTACAACTCAAGAATTACAACTCGATACTTAGAACAAAATATGACTCTATATTAATGCCTCTGGCGGTGTACCGGGATGTGCAATGATCTAGCGTAGCAAATGACATCAAAAAAGGGCACGCTATGTAAACATCATGCTAGCTATCTTACGATCATGCAGAGCAATATGATAATAATGGAGCGTGTCATAATAAAACAGAACAGTGGAAGTTGCATGGCAATATATTCGGAATGGCTATGGAAATGCCATAATAGGTAGGTATGGTGGCTATTTTGAGGAAGGTAAATGGTGGGTGTATGGTACTGGCATGACCAAGGAAACTACGAGTACCTTTAATATCTTTAGTACATGGCATTTTCTCAATTGCATCAACTTTAGCTTTATCCACCTCAATACCTCATTCAGAAATTTTATGCCCCAAGACAATACCTTCATTAACCATAAAGTGGCACTTGTCCCAATTCAAGACAAGATTAGTTTGCTCACATCTTTGCAAAACTCGATCAACGTTGCTCAAGCAATCATCAAAAGAAGTTCCATATAAAGAAAAATCATCCATGAAAACCTTAACAATCTTGTCACAAAAATCAGAGAATATAGGACTCATACATCTTTGAAAGGTAGCAGGTGCATTGCATAAACCAAAAGGCATACGTCTATAAGCATCAGTTCCAAATGGGCAAGTAAAGGTGGTTTTCTCTTGATCAGGTTGTGAAACGGGTATTTGAGAAAAACTAGAATATCCATCCAGAAAACGAAAGTGTGTGTGCTTTGATAATCTTTCCAATATTTGATCAATAAAAGGCAAAGGGAAATGATATTTTCTAGTTGCTTTATTTAATTTTCTAAAATCAATTACCATTCTATAGCCAGTAACAATTCTTTGCGGAATAAGTTCATTTTTATCAATAGGAACAACAGTAATACCTCCCTTCTTAGGGGCACAATGAACGGGACTTACCCATCTACTATCAGCTATGGGGTAGATTATACCTCCCTCAAGAAGCTTTAATATTTCAGTTCTTACCACTTCTTTCATCTTAGGATTCAAACGTCATTGATGATCAACAACGGGTTTAGCATCAGGTTCCATATTAATCTTGTGCTAACAAAGAGTGGGACTAATGCCCTTAAGATCATCAAGAGTATATTCAATAGCAGCACAGTGCTTCTTCAGAATTTTCAATAATCTTTCTTCCTCATGTTCTGAAAGGTTAGCACTAATAATAACATGATATATCTTTTTCTCATCAAGATAAGCATATTTCAAAGTGCGAGGCAATTGTTTTAATTCAAACACGGGATCTCCTTTAGGTGGAGGAGGACCTCCTAGAGTTTCAATAGGTAAATTGTGTTTGAGCAGAGGTATCTGTTCAAATAAAATCTTATCTATTTCATTTCTTTCATGGATATGCATATCATTTTCATGGTCTAGCAAATATTGTTCTAATAGATAAGTAGGAGGCACAGCAATAGAAGCAAGACCAATTATTTCATCCTTACTAGGTAATTCTTTCTTATGAGGTTGTCTATTAAACTTGGAGAAATTAAACTCATGAGACTCATCACCAAATCGAACACTAACAGTTTGTTTATGACAATCTATAGTAGCATTGACAGTGTTCAAGAAAGTCTACCAAAGATAATGGGACAAAAAGTCATCTTGTGGGGAACCAAGAACTAGAAAATCAGTAGGGTATTTTATTTTCCCACATAATACTTCAACATCTCTAACAATCCCAAGTGGTGTGATGGTGTCTCTATTGGCAAGTTTAATAGTAACATCTATGTCTTCTATTTAAACGGGTGCTATGGCATTCATAATTTCTTGGTATAAGGTAAAAGGAATAGCACTCATGCTAGCACCTAAGTCACATAAACCATGATAACAATGATCACCTCTTTTAACCGAGACAACAGGCATGCCAAAAACAGGTCTATGTTTATCTTTTTCATCGAGTTTGGCAATTCTAGCAGCTTCATCACAGAAGTAAATAACATGCCCATCAATATTTTCTACTAGAAGATCTTTAACCATAGCAACACTAGGTTCTACTTTAATTTGTTTAGCAGGTTTAGGTGCTCTAATATTACTTTTGCGAACCCCAGTTGAAACCTTAGCGTGTTCCTTTATCCTAACAGGGAAAGGTGGTTTTTCACTATAAGCAGTAGGCACAACTGGATCAACATTGTAAATAATAGTTTCATCTTTAACTATTACCAGTTCTTTGATTTCTTCTTTAATAGGGGGATAATATTCAAACCACTTCTCATTAGGGAGATCAACATGAGTAGCAAAGGATTCACAAAAAGAGGCTACTATCTCAGAGTCAAGTCCATATTTAGTGCTAAACTTATGAAAAGCATCGGTATTCATAAAAGATTTAACACGATCAAACTCGAGCTTAATACCTGACTCTTTACCTTCATCGAGTTCCGAATCTTCAGAGTTGCGTTTAATTCTCTCTAAAAGATCCCACCCGAATTCAATAGTCTTCTTAATAAAAGAACCAGTATAAGAAGTATCGAGCATGGATTGATCATCACGAGAAAGCTGAGCATAAAAGTTCTGAATAATAATTTCTCTCGAGAGCTCATGATTGGGGCATGAATATAACATTGACTTAAGCGTCTCCCAAGCTAGAGCAATACTTTATCCTTCACGAGGCCAAAAATTATATTTATAATTCCGATCACGATGAATTAGATGCATAGGATAATTTTTTTGGTGAAATTCCAATTTCAATTGATTCCTATTCCAGGATCCAATATCATCGCATAGCCTTGATGACCCACAAGTATAGGGGATAAATTGTAGTCCTTTCGATAAGTAAGTGTGTTGAACCCAACGAGGAGCAGAAGGAAATGACAAGTGGTTGATGTCGCTTGAATTACGTCGGTACTTCCCCAAAGAGGAAGGGATGATGCAGCACAACTGCGGCAGGTATTTCCATGAGTGATGAGACCAAGGTTATTGAACCAGTAGGAGAACCAAGCAACACTATGTAAACGGTACCTGCACACAAAGAACAAATACTTGCAACCCGACGCGTAAGAGGGGTTGTCAATCCTTCCCGGGTAAAAGATAGATTGTTTTGTAGTAGATTGGATAAATAGATCTCGCAATAAATCAAAATAGAATAAATAAAGAAAAAGTGCAGCAAGGTACTTTTGGGTTTTTGGAATAATAGATCTGAAAATAAAAGCGAATAAAATTAGATCTCGAAGGCAAATACGATAAAGAATAGACCCGGGGGCCGTAGGTTTCACTAGTTGCTTCTCTCGAAAAAAATAGCATACAGTGGGTAAACAAATTACTGTTGGGCAATTGATAGAACTTCAAATAATTATGACGGTATCCAGGCAATAATCATTATATAGGCATCACATCCAAGATTAGTAGACCGACTCCTGCCTGCATCTACTACTATTACTCCACACATCGACCACTATCCAGCGTGCATCTAGTGTATTAAGTTCATGGAGAAACGGAGTAATGCAATAAGAACGATGACATGATGTAGACAAGATCTATTCATTTAGGAATAGACCCCATCTTTTTATCCTTAATAGCAATGATACATACGTGCCATGTCCCCTTCTGTCACCGGGATTGAGCACCGTAAGATCGAACCCATCACAAATCACCTCTTCCCATGGCAAGAAAAATCGATCTAGTTGGCATAACTAAACCAAAGATTCGAAATTAGGCTATAAGCAATCATGCATATAAGAGATCAAAATTCAAATAACTTTCATGGATAAAATAGATCTGATCATAAACTCAAAGTTCATCGGATCCCAACAAACACACCGCAAAAAGAGTTGCATCAAATAGATCTCCAAGAGACCATAGTATTGAGAATCAAAAGAGAGAGAGGAAGCCATCTAGCTACTAACTACGGACCCAAAGGTCTACAATGAACTACTCACGCATCATCGGAGAGGCACCAATGAGGATGATGAACCCCTCCGTGATGGTGTCTAGATTGGATATGGTGGTTCTGGAACTTGCGGCGGTTGGAATTGTGTTTCGTCGACTCCCCTAGGGTTTTTGGATTTTCAGGGTATTTATAGAGCAAAGACGCGGTGCAGGAAGCGGCCGAGGTGGGCACAACCCACCAGGGCACGCCTGGGCCCCCAGGCGCGCCTAGGTTGGTTGTGCTACCCTCGAAGCCCCCCTATGGTACTTCTTTGGCCCAACAGGTGTCTTCTGGTCCAGAAAAAATCTCCAAAAAGTTTTGCTGCATTTGGACTCCGTTTGGTATTGATTTTCTGCGAAGTAAAAAAAGCAAAAAACCAGCAACTGGCACTGGGCACTATGTCAATAGGTTAGTCCCAAAAAATGATATAAATTTGCTATAAAATGATTTTAAAACATCCAAGAATGATAATATAACAACATGGAACAATAAAAAATTATAGATACGTTGGAGACGTATCAGTGGTTTTCAGCAAGGTAATTTCTGCAAGCACTAAAATTGTCGGTAACAGATAATTTGATAGCAAGATAATTTGCAAGTAATGGTAACGGTAAGTAAAGTGCAGCAAGGTAGCTGTAATGCCCCGGATCCGATGCGCCAGGTGTCTTCCAGTTATTCGTCGTCGTTCCCATGACATTTGCTTGCGTGTTGCATTTTGCCATGTCATCATCTGCATTTCTTCTGCATGTTTTTCAAAACTTGCATCCGTTCGGGTCCTCCCGGTTCTCTCCGTTGTCCGTTCTGAGCCCAACCACACCCGCACGCGCCCGCGGCACCTCCGAAATATTATTTTATAAGTGGCATAAAAATGTTCTCGGAATGGGGTGAAAGTTGGCGTGCGGTCTTATTATAGTGTAGGTAGACCGCCTGTCAAATTTCGTCGCATTCGGAGTCCGTTTGATAGCCCAATCGTCATCCGTAGCGGCACCGTTGCCGGTTTAATCGTCGGACGTTTTCAGTATCCGGAAACCGTGCCGGGCCGCACTTCTTCCCCTCTCTTTTCAGCCCGAGGCCTTCTACACAAACCACCTGTAGCCCACCTAGTCCCCCCTCTGTCCGGAGCCGTCGGATAGAGATCCGATGCCCGAAAACCCCTCCAAAACCTTCAAACCCTAGTCCCTACCCTTTATATACACCTTCCCCTTCCATTTTTGGCAGCCAACCCCCCTCTCCTCCTCGTTTTCACTGCCTCCTCCCACCTCGAGGGCCACGCTGCCACCTCCCCCTCCAAATCCGCGCGCAGCCACCTCCCTCTGCCACTTGTCGCCGGCCTAGAGGCCAGCCACCACCTGCGCCGCCGTCGGTGGCCTCTCCCGCGCCTCCACGTCACCTCCCCAGCCCCCAGGCATCGCACGGGCCCGCCGGAGCCCATCCGCGACCCGCCCCGGGCCGATCTGGGCCTGAGGCGCCCGCGCCGCGCCGTCGCCCGCTCGCCCCGTCCCTCGACCCCGACCTCCCGCTCGTCCCCGTGGCTTCCCCGCCGCTCGCCGGACCTCGCGTCCCGCCGGCGACCCCGTCGGGCTTCGCCGCCGCCGACCCCCAAGGCTAGACCACGCCACCCCCTGCCTTCTCTTTCTCCTCCTTGCTCTCCCTCTCTCTCACGTCTCTCTCTCTCTCTCCCTCTATACCAGGATCCGCCGCCGCCGCCCTGGGAAGCTTCGCCGACCCCCGCCCCCACCGGATCCGGCAAGAATCCGGCCGGATCCGCTCGTTTTCGCTGCACCGGGCCCCTCCTGGCCTCCCTGCCGACCGGCACCGCCGCCGCCTTCCATGGCCGCCTCCCTCCTGCTCAAGCGGGAGGAGGGGGACGAGCGCCCCCTCGGGCCTGCCTCAGCCCCGTGGGCCCCGCCCGTGACTAGCCCAGCCCAGGCCTCCCGCCGGCCGGCCTCCTTCCTTCCTGGGCTAAGCCCAATGTGAGGACCTCTAGCCTAAACCCCGCCCGTGCGTCTTTTAGTTATTTTGCGCCCGTTCGGTTTTTTTCCAGAAACTGCTAAGTCCCAGATTTCATGCATCACCTGAGCATTTTGTACATGGTGTAACTTTGTGCATGTTTACCCTATGTTGATGTATAATATGTTGAAATGTTCATCATGAGATGCTCTTCATTTCATTACATTGTGCCATGCTTGTTTGAGTCCATCTTGATGCTCTAATCATCGTTGCAAGAGTGCTATATGCTGTTAACTGCTGTCTGTTATCAGAACTTGGTGATTTGTCTTTTTCATTGCATTTTGTGTGTGCATCCTATGAGCATGAGCTCTATATGAGTTTTGAACTACATCATGCCATCTTTACAGTGGTGCTTGTCCTGTATTTTTATGATCTATGTGGTGACTAGCACAAGCATGCAAAGTAGCCTCCATGATGTTGCTGATTTCTGTGACTTGGTCATTTGTGCCAAGTCTGAGTCTGTTATGTTGTGATGCCATGTAAACCTGCTTCTACAAGTCATTCTATGCATAATCTGGAGATGTTCACTAAGAATGTTTTGTTATACAATGGTATGCTCTATCCTTCCATGCCCATGTTTGCAATTATGGAGTGCTCTAGCATGTCTTAATCTTGCTCTACTTTTGCTATAAAATGTTCCTGGCAGATTGTTTACATGTTAATCAATTTTGCCATGGTCGTTACTAGTGATCCATATACCCTATGACTATGCTATTGCCATGCTTAGCTTCATATTTATTCCATCTTACTGTTAGTTACCTTGTCATGCCATGTATTGCTCTGTGGTGAGTGGTTCAAGCTCACCAACATGCCTACTTATCGTTGTTTCTGCCATGCTCTGTTTTTCTTCCAAGTCTGAATCTGTTTATGAAACTTTCTATGTTTACATGGGTGCCATCATATCTTCTGAGTCTTTTTGGCTCATGTTCAGTAAGGGACATTTGTTATATGCTTTGATTAGAATCATTCCGTGCTTTCATTTGTCATGATAAATTCTTGTAGCATGTTGTTTGTTAGCTCTAAACTTTGCAACCTGATGTTATTTCTGCCATGTCCAGTGATTTCTGCTAAGTCTGTGAATCTGTTATTATTTGCAATCTTGCCATGTCCTTTTGAGCATGTTCTATTGATTTCTGGGGATAACTCAGTGTTCATGTTTTGTAATGGTTTACCTTTACATCATGTCCATGCCTTTTGTTTTCATATTGGGGTGCTGTAGCACATTGTTTTGATACTTGCTATATGCCTAGTTGCTGTTTTGGACAGATTGTTGCTATGTCTTGTTTGGAGTGTATGTGTTGCACCGTTGCTCCGTTTTGAGCATGCTCTATATGAAACTTGCTTAGTTTTGCATGTAGTTTTATGTTACCTTGTTGCATCCTTGTTTTGAGTGTGTTTGCTTGATGTTTGAGTGCATTTTGCATCAATGCCATGCTTATCTTGTTTTGCTCATATCTTCTAGGCCGTAGCTCCGAATCTAATGAACTTTATATGTAACTACTAGAATTTCGTGTAGATCATCTTGGTGCATCTTAACTTGCTGTTAACAACGTGAACATAAGGTTTATTCAGATCTGGACCAATTTCGAAATTTGCATATGAGGACTTACCGGAATTGTTATATGTTGTTTCCGGCCTCATTTAAACTTGCTTTGATGTGTTGCTCTTGTATGCATCATCTCTTGCCATGAGTAGCTTCATGTAGCCTTGTCATGCATCATAGTTGGTTGAGCATCATGCCTTGTTCATGTGTGGTGTGTTTACCATGTTGTGTGCTTCTTCTCGATAGTTCCCGTTTCGTTGCGATCGTGAGGATTCGTTCGTCTACGCTTGGTTCGTCTTGATGGCTTCATCTTCTTCATGGACTCGTTCTTATTCCTAGCGGGATTTCAGGCAAGATGACCGTCACCTTGGATCTCATTACTATCATTGCTATGCTAGTTGCTTCGTTCTATCGCTATGTTGCGCTACCTATCACTTGCTCTTCAAGCCTCCCAAATTGCCATGAACCTCTAACCTTTGTCACCCTTCCTAGCAAACCATTGTTTGGCTATGTTACCGCTTTTTGCTTAGCCCCTCTTATAGCGTTGCTAGTTGCAGGTGAAGATGAAGATTTCTCCTTGTTTGATTATGTTTATGTTGGGATATCACAATATCTCTTATTTAATTAATGCATCTATATACTTGGTAAAGGGTGGAAGGCTCGGACTTATGCCTGGTGTTTTGTTCCACTCTTGCCGCCCTAGTTTCCGTCATACCGGTGTTATGTTCCTTGATTTCGCGTCCCTTACGCGGTTGGGTGATTTATGGGACCCCCTTGACAGTTCGCTTTGAATAAAACTCCTCCAGCAAGGCCCAACCTTGGTTTTACATTTGCATCACCTAGCCTTTTTTCCCTTGGGAGTCGCGCTCCCGAGGGTCATCTTATTTTAACCCCCCCGGGCGAGTGCTCCTCGGAGTGTTGGTCCAAACTAGAGCCACTTGCAGCGCCACCTCAGGGAAACTTGAGGGCTGGTTTTAGTTGTACGTAGTGTTCATCCGGTGTGTCCCGAGAACGAGGTACGTGCGACTCCTATCGGGATTGTCGACACATCGGGCGGCTTTGCTGGACTTGTTTTACCATTGTCGAAATGTCTTGTAACCAGGATTCCGAGACTGATCGGGTCTTCCCGGGAGAAGGAATATCCTTCGTTGTGTTGGGGAACGTAGCAATAATTCAAAATTTTCCTACGTGTCACCAAGATCATTCTATGGAGTTTACTAGCAACGAGAGGGGAGGAGTGCATCTACATACCCTTGTAGATCGCTAAGCGGAAGCGTTACAAGAACGCGGTTGATGGAGTCGTACTCGCGGCGATTCAAATCACGGAAGATCCGATCTAGCGCCGAACGGACGGCGCCTCCGCGTTCAACACACGTACAGCCCGGAGACGTCTCCTCCTTCTTGATCCAGCAAGGGGAGAGGAGAAGTTGAGGGAGAACTCCAGCAGCACGACGACATGGTGGCAATGGAGCTCGTGGTTCTCCGGCAGAGCTTCGCTAAGCACTACGGAGGAGAAGGAGGAGGTGTATGAGGAGGGAGGGCTGCGCCAGGGAAGAGGTGTGGCTGCCCTCCCACCCCTCCACTATATATAGGGGCAAGGGGAGAGGGGAGGCGCCCTAGGGTTTCCCCTAGGGGGCGGCGGCCAAGCAGATTGGATCTCCCTAGGGAAAATCCTAGGGAGACTTGCCCCCCAAGCCAAGCAGGTGGAGGCTTGCCTCTCAAGCCAGGTGGAGGCGCCCCACCTCCCCAAGTAACGTGGGAAAGGGTGTGGGGGGCGCACCACCCCTTAGTGGGCTGGTTTGCCCCTTCCCCTTTGGCCCATGAGGCCCTCCAACACTTGCCGGGGCTCCCGACACACCTTTCGGTCATGCCGGCCATAGCCTGGTACCCCCGGAACACTTCCGGACTCCAATACCCTTCGTCCAATATATCGATCTTCACCGCCGGACCATTCCGGAACTCCTCGTGATGCCCCGCATCTCATCCGGGACTCCGAACAACCTTCGGTAACCACATACTATTTCCCATAACAACTCTAGCGTCACCGAACCTTAAGTGTGTAGACCCTACGGGTTCGGGAACCATGCAGACATGGCCGAGACACCTCTCCGGACAATAACCAATAGCGGGATCTGGATACCCATATTGGCTCCCACATGTTCCACGATGATCTCATCGGATGAACCACGATGTCGGGGATTCAATCAATCCCGTATACAATTCCCTTTGTCAATCGGTATGTTACTTGCCCGAGATTCGATCGTCGGTATCCCAATACCTCATTCAATCTCGTTACCGGCAAGTCTCTTTACTCGTTCCGTAACGCATGATCCCGTGGCTAACTCCTTAGTCACATTGAGCTCATTATGATGATGCATTACCGAGTGGGCCCAGAGATACCTCTCCATCATACGGAGTGACAAATCTCAGTCTCGATTCGTGCCAACCCAACAGACACTTTCGGAGATACCTGTAGTGCACCTTTATAGCCACCCAGTTACGTTGTGACGTTTGATACACCCAAAGCATTCCTACGGTATCTGGGAGTTGCACAATCTCATGGTCTAAGGAAATGATACTTGACATTAGAAAAGCTCTAGCAAATGAACTACATGATCTTGTGCTATGCTTAGGATTGGGTCTTGTCCATCACATCATTCTCCTAATGATGTGATCTCGTTATCAATGACATCCAATGTCCATGGTCAGGAAACCATAACCATCTATTGATCAACGAGCTAGTCAACTAGAGGCTTACTAGGGACATGTTGTGGTCTATGTATTCACACATGTATTACGGTTTCCAGTTAATACAATTATAGCATGAACAATAGACAATTATCATGAACAAGGAAATACAATAATAACCATTTTATTATTGCCTCTAGGGAATATTTGCAACACGTTGACCGTGAGAGCTTATAATGGGCTAAGTTGGGACACCCCTGCAGGGTATAAACTTTCGAGAGCCGTGCCCGCAGTTATGTGGCAGATGGGAATTTGTTAATATCCGGTTGTAGAGAACTTGACACTTGACTTAATTAAAACGCATTAACCGCGTGTGTAGCCGTGATGGTCTCTTCTCGGCGGAGTCCGGGAAGAGAACACGGTTTTTGGGTTATGTTTGATGTAAGTAGGAGTTCGGGATCACTTCTTGATCATTACTAGTTGACGACCATTCCGTTGCTTGTCTTCTCGCTCTTATTTGCGTAAGTTAGCCACCATACATACTTAGTCGCTGCTGCAACCTCACCACTTATCCTTTCCATACCCATTAAGCTTTGCTAGTCTTGATACCCATGGTAATGGGATGCTGAGTCCTTGTGGCTCACAGATTACTACAACACCAGTTGCAGGTACAGGTTATGCGATGATCATGACGCGAGAGTGATGTTTACTTGTTTGGAGTTCTTCTTCTGCTTCTTCTTCGATCATGGGATAGGTTCCAGGTCGACAGCCTGGCTAGTAGGGTGGATGTCATTTGAGTTTCTGTTTGTGTTTCATCCGTAGTCGGATGTTGATCTTATGTATGATGTATTGATGTATTCTTGCGGCATTTGTATGCCTTGTATGTATCCCCAACTATTATGTAATGTTGATGTAATGATATCCACCTTGCAAAAGCGTTTCAATATGCGGGTCTATCCTTGGTGGGACCTTCGAGTTCCTCGCGGATAGGGTCGCATATTGGGCGTGACAGTAGCCCAATCCTTTTGTGGCAAAGTACATGCCAAAACGGTTTCTTATAATAGGCGAAGCATTCTTGAGGGTACACGGGAATTTCATCTAGTAACTTTCATCATGTTGGTTTGATTCGTGTTCGCTACTTTGATAATTTGATATGTGGGTGGACTGGTGCTTAGGTGCTGTTCTTACTTGAACAAACCTCCTACTTATGATTAACCCCCCTGCAAGCATCCGCTACTACAAGAAAAGTCTTGAGATAAAATCTAACTCATTACCCACAAGTGTAGGGGATCGCAATAGTTTTCGAGGGTAGAGTATTCAGCCCAAATTTATTGATTCGACACAAGGGGAGCCAAAGAATATTTGCAAGTATTAGCAGCTGAGCTATCAATTCAACCACACCTGGAGATTAATTATCTAGATCAAGGTGATTAGTAGAAAAGTAGTATGATAGTTTTGATAGTAGTAGCAACAACAATAGTAACGGTAACAATGATAGAGTGATTTTGTAGCAAGTGTAATAGTAACAGCAGTAGTAGTAGCTTATCGGAAACAATATAAGAGAAATTCGTAGGCATTGGATCGATGAATTCGTTGGATGATATTCATGTTGGAAATATGCCCTAGAGGCAATAATAAAATGGTTATTATTATATTTCCTTGTTCATGATAATTGTCTATTGTTCATGCTATAATTGTGTTATCCGGAAATCGTAATACATGTGTGAATACATAGACCACAACATGTCCCTAGTGAGCCTCTAGTTGACTAGCTCGTTGATCAACAGATAGTCATGGTTTCCTGACTATGGACATTGGATGTCATTGATAACGGGATCACATCATTAGGAGAATGATGTGATGGACAAGACCCAATCCTAAGCATAGCATAAGATCGTGTAGTTCGTTTGCTAGAGCTTTTCCAAATGTCAAGTATCATTTCCTTAGACCATGAGATTGTGCAACTCCCGGATACCATAGGAGTGCTTTGGGTGTGCCAAACGTCACAACGTAACTGGGTGGCTATAAAGGTGCACTACGGGTATCTCCGAAAGTGTCTGTTGGGTTGGCACGAATCGAGACTGGGATTTGTCACTCCGTATGACGGAGAGGTATCTCTGGGCCCACTCGGTAATGCATCATCACAATGAGCTCAATGTGACCAAGTGTTTGGTCACGGGATCATGCATTACGGTACGAGTAAAGTGACTTGCCGGTAACGAGATTGAACAAGGTATTGGGATACCGACGATCGAATCTCGGGCAAGTAACGTACCGATTGACAAAGGGAATTGTATACGGGATTGATTGAATCCTCGACATCGTGGTTCATCCGATGAGATCATCGTGGAACATGTGGGAGCCAACATGCGTATCCAGATCCCGCTGTTGGTTATTGACCAGAGAGTCGTCTCGGTCATGTCTACATGTCTCCCGAACCCGTAGGGTCTACACACATAAGGTTCGGTGACGCTAGAGTTGTAGAGATATTAGTATGCGGTTAACCGAAAGTTGTTCGGAGTCCCGGATGAGATCCCGGACGTCACGAGGAGTTCCGGAATGGTCCGGAGGTAAAGATTTATATATGGGAAGTCCTATTTTGGCCACCGGAAAATGTTCGGGATTTTTCGGTATTGTACCGGGAAGGTTCTAGAAGGTTCCGAAGTGGGGCCCACCTGCATGGGGGGACCCACATGAACGTGGGTAGTGGGGGCAAGGCCCCACACCCCTGGTCAAGGCGCACCAAGATCCCACCTTAGAAGGAATAAGATCATATCCCGAAGGGATAAGATCAAGATCCCTAAAAAAGGGGGATAACAATCGGTGGGGAAGGGAAATGATGGGATTTCTTTCCCCCACCTTTGCCAGCGCCGCAATGGACTTGGAGGGCAAGAAACCAGCCCCCTCCACCCCTATATATAGTGGGGAGGCGCATGGGAGCAGCACCCCAAGCCCTGGCGCCTCCCTCCCTCCCGTGACACCTCTTCCTTCCCGCTTGCGCTTGGCGAAGCCCTGCCGGGATCCCGCTACTTCCACCACCACGCCGTCGTGCTGCTGGATCTCCATCAACTTCTCCTCCCCCCTTGCTGGATCAAGAAGGAGGAGACGTCCCCTCTCCGTACGTGTGTTGAACGCGGAGGTGCCATCCGTTCGGCGCTAGGATCATCGGTGATTTGGATCACGACGAGTACGACTCCATCAACCCCGTTCTCTTGAACGCTTCCGCGCGCGATCTACAAGGGTATGTAGATGCACTCCCCCCTCTCTCGTTGCTAGATGACTCTATAGATTGATCTTGTTGATACGTAGAAAATTTTAAATTTCTGCTACGATCCCCAACAATTCATCATATAACAGTCATAACCTAGGGTAGTACGGCAGTAGCTCCAGTTCATAAATATAATGTAGGCATGTATTCCGTAAATAGTCATACGTGCTTATGGAAAGAACTTGCATGTCATCTTTTGTCCTACCCTCCCATGGCAGCGGGGTCCTATTGGAAACTAAGGGATATTAAGGCCTCCTTTTAATAGAGAACCGGAACAAAGCATTAACACATAGTGAATACATGAACTCCTCAAACTACGGTCATCACTGGGAAGTGTCCCAACTATTGTCACTCCGGGGTTGCCGGATCATAACGCGTAGTAGGTGACTATAACTTGCAAGATAGGATCTAGAACATAGATATAATGGTGATAACATAAATGGTTCAGATCTGAAACCATGGCACCTGGGCCCAAAGTGAAAAGCATTAAGCATGGAAAAGTCATAGCAACATCATTCTCAGAACATAATGGATACTAGGGATCAAGCCCTAACAAAACTAACTCGATTACATGATGAATCTCATCCAACTCCTCACCGACCAGCGAGCCTACAAAGGAATAACTCACTCCCGGTGGGGAGCATCATGGAATTAGCGATGGAGAAGGGTTGGTGATGACGAAGATCGAAGATCCCCCCTCTCCGGAGCCCCAAACGGACTCCAGATCTGGCCTCCCGATGAAGAACAGGAGGTGGCGGCGGCTCCGTCTCGCGAAACACGATAATTCTTTCTCCCTGATTTTTTTTTTCTGGAAATATGTGATTTTATAGTATCAGGGTTGGAGTCTGCTGGGCCACCAGGTGGGGACAACCCACCTGGGTGCGCCTGAGGAGGGGCGCCCTGGTGGGTTGTGCCCACCCAGGTGCTCCCCTCCGATGGTTCTTGGCTCCAGAAATTCTCTTTTATTATTAAAAAATCCTCGCAAAGTTTTGTTCCATTCCGAGAACTTTTATTTCTCCACAAAAACAACACCATGGCAGTTCTGCTGAAAATAGCGTCAGTCCGGGTTAGTTTCATTCAAATCATGCAAATTAGAGTCCAAAACAAGACGAAAAGCGTTAGCAAAAGTAGATACGACGGAGACGTATCAACTCCCCCAAGCTTAAACCTTTGCTTGTCCTCAAGCAATTCAGTTGATAAACTGAAAGTGAAAAAGAAAAACTTTTACGAACTCTTTTGCTCTTGTTTACATAAATAAGCTTAAGTAGCACCCAGGTTTTTAGCCAAGATTATAACTAACCATGTCGACAATAACTCTTAAAAATATATTAACTCATATTAATGACATAATCAGCTAGTGAGCAATAATAAGATATCTCAAACAACAACATGTTATCAAAACAACCATGATATAATATGACAATAGTGTATCTTGCTAGCCCTTACTGAGACCGTAAAACATAAATGTTGAGCACCTCCAAAGTCCAAGCAGTGACTAAACATTGTAATTCATGGTAGAAAGATTCAGTCATGATACACCCAACATCAGCTACACACAATGCATGAGGATGACAATAGTGCTCTCAGGTTCTGGCGCTTATTTGAGAAGGTGATGACACAACATAAAAGTAAATAGATAGTCCCTTCGCAGAGGGAAGCAGTGATTTGCAGCGGTGCTAGAGCTCAAGTTTTTAAAATAGAGGTAAATGACATTTTGAGAAATGCAACCTTCTTGTTTACTTCGCGACCATCAGTTATCGGTATCTTCCATGCTAAACTCATTAGTGGCAGTTCCCAAGCGATAAAAAGTAAAGGTTTACTCCCCCTCCACCAACAATCACATTCCACGGCTTGTCCGAAACAACGGGTTCCGTCCATACCAACAATAGTCCCGAGGGAGTTTTGTTTAATTATTTTCAATTTGAATTCGGGACTGGGAATCCCTATTACCGCCCCTCTCGTGCAAGGACGAGTGAATAAACACTCATCATGAGTATAACCCGCTTAGCATGGAAGATAGTGACTACCTCCTGTCGCTCCATGAACAATCCAGGCACACAAAAAGGGATATTTATTTGAAGTTTTTAGAGGTGGCACATGCAAATTTACTTAGGACAGCAGGGTAATACCGCATATAGGTAGATATGGTGGACTCATCTGGAATAACGTGGGTTTCAGGTTTTTGATGCACAAGGAGAATTCCCGCTTAGTGCAGGTGAAGGCTAGCAAATAGGTTGGGAAGCGGCCAGCTAGAGAGCAAAAATGGTCATGAACATGCATTAAGCATAAGTATCATTGGATACTAGCATGAGTAGGATATGAGCACCATGAACATAAATATCATAGAGGCTATGTTGGTATTGATTCAACTACATGCATGAACATGTGCCAAGTCAAGCCACTCGAACATTCAGAGGAGGCTACCATATCATCATACTACATCGCAATCATTTTAACACAATGTTGACATCCAAGATAAATCATTATCCACTCTTAGCTACTTAAGCATGGCATGAGAAATTATAATCTCTAATTGTCATTGCAAACATGTTTGATCATAATAGGCTAAATCATGGATACTAGGTTAAACAAATTTACAAAAACATAACAAGTTGAGTTCATACCCGTTTCTCTCTGCGACAGCGAGTTCATCAAATATCGTCATTATTGCCTTTCACTTGCACGACCGAATGATTTGAAAATAATAATAGTGAAAGAGTGTTGTGAACTAAGCTGGAATCTGCAAACATTTTATTCAAAAGGAGAAGACAAGGTAATATGGGCTCCTTGTTAGATCAACAATAATGCATAATAGAGCAACTAAACATTTTCATCGAAGTCTTCTCCTCGGTATGACTCAATAATAAGAAAACAAATTCACAGAAACACACTGAAATATTTTTGGAGTTTTTGGTTTTTTTCTTGAACACCCAAATAAAAAGGGAAAGCAAAAACGAGAAAAACTATTTACACGGGAAAGCTCCCAACGAGTAAAAGAAGAACAAGGAAATCTTTTTGGGTTTTCTTTTTAGTACTACAACAAATCAAACTAGGAAGAAAAACCAAAAAGAAGCAGGAAATATTTTTGGATTTTCTCAAAGTTTTTCAAACACACGAGAAGAAAGCGAGAAAATAAATCTAACATGGATGATACAATGAAAAAGTGTGGACACCGACAACTGGAATGATATGTGTGAACATGAATGTAATGTCGGTGGAAATACGTACTCCCCCAAGCTTAGGCCTTTGGCCTAACTTGGTAATTACCACTTGAAGAAACCATCAGGTCTGACGTTGAAGTGTTGGGGAGCGGGCACCTGAGGATCCCACTGCTGAGGCTTCGCCTATGCTGCAGCTAGGTTGTTCCGGTAGGCGACGATGTCCTCACGCATAATCTTGTATCCGCCCCTGGCAATAGATCAAACAAAGCAGGTGCAGGCAAAGGAATAACATCGCGGGTAATCTCACTAAAGACCAAGTTATAAGGAACATCCATAGTGGTGTTCTCAATATCAATGAAGTGGTGGTGTTTCATAGCCGCACGATCTAGGTAAACCTTGGGCAAGGAATAATCTTGCTGGCGTATCTGGACATTAAGTGACTTTGATATGAAAAGTGACCTTGATTTTATTACAATCAATAACAGCCCCTGCAGTATTCAAAAAGGGTATACCAAGGATAATCTACATGTTGTCATCTTCGGGCATCTCAAGTATAACAAAGTCAGTCAAGATAGTAACATTAGCAACAACAATGGGCACATCCTCACAAATACCGATGGGTATGGTAGTTGATTTGTCAACCATTTGCAAAGATATTTCAGTAGGTGTGAGTTTATTCAAATCAAGTCTTTTATATAAAGAGAAAGGCATAACACTAACACCAGCTCCTAAATCACATAAAGCAGTTTTCACATAGTTTCTTTTGATGGAGCAAGGTATAGTGGGGATTTCTGGATCTTCAAGTTTTTAGGTACTCCATATTTAAAAGTATAATTAGCAAGCATGGTGGAGATTTCAGCTTCCGGTATTTTTCTCTTATTGGTGATGATGTCTTTCATATACTTTGCATAAGGAGGCATTTTCAAGATATCAGACAAGCGAGTACGCAAAAAGACTGGCCTAATCGTTTCTTTTTGGTTGACTTAGGTGGAAAGGGCATAGGTTTTTGAACCCACGGCTCTCTTTCCTTCTCGTGTTTCCTAGCAACAAAGTCCCTTTTATCATATCTTTTATTCTTGGGTTGTGGGTTATCAAGATCAACAGCTGGTTCTATCTCAAGATCATTGTCTGGTTCTTTATTATTTGTTTGAGTGTCTTCATGAACCTCATCATTATCTTTTCATTATCATAAGGTGAGTGTTCATTACCAGATTGAGTTTCAGCATCAGAGATAGAGACTTCATTATCATTATCAGGTGGTTTTTCTACTTCAGGTTCACTAGAGGCATGCAAAGTCCTGTCATTTTTCTTCTTCTTTTTCTTTCTAGAAGGACTAGGTGCATCAGTGTTGATTCTTTGAGAGTCTTGTTCAATTCTTTTTGGGTGTCCCTCAGGATAAAGTGGTTCCTGAGTCATTTTACCTCCTCTAGTTGCTACTCTAACAGCAAAGTCACTTATATTATTGTTCATTTCATCAAGCAACTCTCTTTGAGATTTAGCAACTTGTTCTAATTGAGTTTGAACCATAGAAGCATGCTTTCCTACACCTCTAACATCATTTGAGATTCTAAATAACAAGTCACTTAAGCGAGCAATCATATCAGAGTTGTATTTCAATTGTTTCATAACATTTGCATTGAAGTGATCTTGCTTTCTAATGTAGTTTTCAAACTCATAAAGGCATTGACTAGGATGCATATTGTGAGGATTGTCATTGTCGTTGAATTTCATTAAAGAATTTACCTCTACCACCTTAGGTGATGGTGGTGTATCAAGCCCATGTATATTTCTTCAATAGGAGGTAAATTTTTGACATCCTTGGCTTTAATACCTTTTTCCTTCATAGATTTCTTTGCCTCTTGCACATCTTCAGGACTGAGATATATTATACCCCTCATCTTCGGAGTGGGTTTAGGTGATGGTTCAGGAAGAGTCCAATCATCATAATTTTTCAATATGTTATTCAATAGTTCTTCAGCTTGTCCAATAGTTTGTTCCCTGAAAACACAACCAGCACAACTATCTAGGAAATCCCTAGAAGCATCAGTTAGTCCATTATAGAAGATATCAAGTATTACATTTTTCTCAAGAGGATGATCAGGCAAAGCATTAAGCAATTGGAGAAGCCTCCCCCAAGCTTGTGGGAGACTCTCTTCTTCAATTTGCACAAAGTTAAATATTTCTTGTAAGGCAGCTTGTTTCTTATGAGCAGGGATATATTTTTCATAGAAGTAGTAAATCATATCCTAGGGACTACACACACAACCAGGAGCAAGAGTATTATACCAAGTCTTAGCATCACCCTTTAATGAGAACGGAAATAATTTGAGAATATAGTAAAAGCGAATCTTCATCAAGAGCAAAAAGGGTGGCTATGTCATTGAACTTAGTAAGATGTGACAACCGTTTCAGTTTCATAACCATGGAAAGGATCAAATTCAACCAAAGTAATCAACTCTGGGTCGACAGAGAATTCGTAATCCTTATCATCAATGAAGATAGGTGAGGTTGCAAACTGAGGATCACATTTCATTCTAGCATTCAAAGTCTTTTCTTTATACTTGCATAATAATTTTTCTAGATCATCTCTATCCTTACAAGCAAGAATGTCTCTAGTTGTCTCCTCATTCATAACATAACCCTCTGGTACTTTTGGAAATTCATATCTAGGAGAACTAGGTCTAATAGGTGTTTAAAGATTTTCAGTTTCAAGCTCTTCATCAGTTTCAACAATCTCATCAGTTTCAGCATTCTCAAAAGCTTTAGTTCTAGCAAGTTGTTCATTAAGAAATTCACCTAGTGGCACATTATCATCAAGCAAGGTACTAGCATCATCATAAATTCATTCATAGCAGAAGTAGCATCATCAATAACTTGCGACATATCAGGATTAATAGCATGTAGGGGTGTTGTGAGCTTACTTATAACAGAAGGTGAATCAAGTGTAGAGCTAGATGGCAAGTCCTTACCTCCCCTCGTCTTGGAGGGAAAAAACTTAGTCTTCGCGCCCTTCAGATTCTTTATAGTGATAATTTGATAATAATCCCAAGTGACTCCACAAATATAGCTATGCTCCCCGGCAACAGCGCCAAAAAAGGTCTTGATAACCCACAAGTGTAGGGGACCACAATAGTTTTTAAGGGTAGAGTATTCAGCCCAAATTTATTGATTCGACACAAGGGGAGCCAAAGAATATTTGCAAGTATTAGCAGCTGAGTTGTCAATTCAATCACACCTGGAGATTAATTATCTGCAGCAAGGTGATTAGTAGCAAAGTAGTATGATAGTTTTGATAGTAGTAGCAACAACAATAGTAACGGTAACAGTGATAGCAGTGATTTTGTAGCAAGTGTAATAGTAACAACATCAGTAGTAGCTTATCTGAAACAATATAAGAGAAATTCGTAGGCATTGGATCGGTGAATTCGTTGGATGATATTCATCATATAACAGTCATAACCTAGGGCAATACGACACTAGCTCCAGTTCATAAATATAATGTAGGCATGTATTCTGTAAATAGTCATACGTGCTTATGGAAAGAACTTGCATGACATATTTTGTCCTACCCTCCCGTGGTAGCAGGGTCCTATTGGAAACTAAGGGATATTAAGGCCTTCTTTTAATAGAGAACCGAAACAAAGCATTAACACATAGTGAATACATGAACTCCTCAAACTATGGTCATCACCAGGAAGTATCCCGACTATTGTCACTCCGGGGTTGCCGGATCATAACACGTAGTAGGTGACTATAACTTACAAGATCGGATCTAGAACATAGATATAATGGTGATAACATAAACGGTTCAGGTCTGAAATCATGGTAACCGGGCCCAAAGTGACAAGCATTAAGCATGGCAAAGTCATAGCAACATCAATCTCAGAACATAATGGATACTAGGGATCAAGCCCTAACAAAACTAACTCGATTACATGATGAATCTCATTCAACTCCTCACCGACCAGCGAGTCTACGAAGGAATTACTCACTCCCGGTGGGGAGCATCATGGAATTGGTGATGGAGAAGGGTTGGTGATGACGAAGATCAAAGATCCCCCTCTCCGGAGCCCCAAACGGACTCCAGATCTGGCCTCCCGATGAAGAACGGGAGGTGGCGGCGGCTCCGTCTCGCGAAACACGATAATTCTTTCTCCCTGATTTTGTCTGGAAATATGTGATTTTATAGTATCAAGGTTGGAGTCCGCGGGGCCACCAGGTGGGGACAACCCACCTGGGCGCACCTGAGGGGGGGGGGGCGCCCTGGTGCGTTGTGCCCACCCAGATGCCCCCCCTCCGGTGGTTCTTGGCTCGAGAAATTCTCTTTCATTATGTAAAAAATCCTCGCAAAGTGTCGTTCCATTCCGAGAACTTTTATTTCTGCACAAAAATAACATCATAGTAGTTCTGCTGAAAATAGCGTTAGTTCGGGTTAGTTTCATTCAAATCATTAGAGGAAAAGCATTAGGAAAAGTAGATACGACGAAGACGTATCAATAACCATAGCATTAAACTTTTGGATCCAAATCGGTCCCTTACGAAGTAGCGCATAAACTAGGGTTTAAGCTTCTGTCACTCTAGCAACCCATCATCTAATAACTACTCCAGAATGCATTCCCTTAGGCCCAAAAATGATGAAGTGCCATGTAGTTGACGTTCACATGACACCAGTAAGGCAATCACAACATACATATCATCAAAATATCGAACACATATCAAGTTCACTTGATTACTTGCAACAAGATTTCTCTCGTGACCTCAAGAACAAAATTAACTACCCACAAATGATAATCTTTACCTAATATTAAAGGAAGGAGGCTTTCATAGTTTTCCATAGGTCACCCGTTTATATTCATTGATTTTATACAGATTGATGGATGAGATTTAATAAATAATTTGACATACGAAGGGAGAAAAATAATCTACGCAGCCTCGCACCGTAAGCAAACAACCTCGGACTGTACGCATGTTCACCCGTATTTGGCCAGGCAACTGCCCTGCTTTTTATGGGCCCCTAGAGACACAAGTGGGCTTTCATAAATAAAACAAGGAAAAATATAGTCGGCGGTCCAAGGAACGCTGTATACGACTCGGATGGAGTACGATACTAAAAGTTCACCCCCTCCCATTGTACCGCGAGAACAAATCAAATCGGAACAACTGTCGGGTGATGCATCGACGAGGCGAGACAGGACAGCTCCTGCTGCTGGGCCTCATGTGCCGCGACGCCGGTAGGGGACACATCCTCCAGGCCATCCATCGGAGGCTCGCCGCCAGCGATTTTGAAGAGGGCAACGCTCCTGCTGCTGGCCAACGCCAGATGTGAGGAGCGGCGGAGGTGAGGAGCGGCGATGGCCCCCGCCTGAGCCCGGCGTTTTTCTTTTTGTTGCTCGGTGGTGGTTACCTCGAGAACGAGGCCGACGGAAGCCAGGTGGTGTAACTGGTCCGTGTAAAATGGATTCAAACTTGGCGAAGCCCTTGAACAACACTCTTGCTTTCTTCTATTACGATCCTTTATCAATCATTGAGTCACACCAAGTTTTTGAGATGGTAATGCAGCCTTCCACATTTAAATTTGTCGCTACCCTTGGTTCTTTGTTATCTATTCTTTTGAATTCCTGAAATTTCCCTGCAAAATAAGTCTTGCTTTGCGTGAAGATTGAAGTGTTTCTTTTCAGGTACGATCATCTAATCTCATATCTGTGTTCGTTTGAACTTATTTGCTCTTTTTACTATTGATTTTGTTTTGCTTTGCCTAAAGATTGAACGGTTTCTTTTTACTGTTGCTTTATAAATTCCAAGTACTGATGTGCATAACTAAGCATCTGTTCATCAGGTTTCATTGTATATGGACAAGTCTGCAGGGGTTTGCCAGTTGGACCTCCATGATTGCAAATTGTCGTTCCTGCAAATAATATGTGATTACAATCTTTTTGTTGAGATACCTGGTCTGGATCTCACTGTAAATTCATGGATTACCAACCTAGGGAACAATAAATACTCTAGTTTGCCAAAATTATTTTAATAGACCAGCAATATTGTTCAGAGACTTTGGTCCTCCTCCGCAGCGGGATGCGACCTCCCTGGAGCAGCGGGTTAGGCGCATCGTTGGAGGGGGAGAATATCTTGTCATCTACAGCAACGTTGCGTGAACTACCGTGGAACTGAAGCGCGCCTCCTATAGCTGCGACCCTGTGTCGGCCCTGCCCGTGTGCGTCCGCTAAGACCGGAAACATAGCAAAAAAGGATTTGAACCGCCCTGTCTCTGTTTTTCCTCCCTCTTTCTCGCATCTTTGCTGGGAGGGCGTTGCAGGAGCAACTAAGGCATGCGGTGGTCTGAAACTTGCACAAGGGGTGGCCTAAGGGTGGCACGGCGTACAAGCTCTCTACTCTCTGTCATCTTATATCTCTGACTTTTTTTGCTGCATGCGCAGGTGTTTCAGGCAGAAACAGTAATAGCATCGACCAGAAGGAGCAAGACAAGAAGCAGCGACAGCTACCATTGCTGGCTAAGCTAGCTGCTAGGATGCCCGCCTCTCTCTCCCTCATATGCATGGGTTTGCAACGGCCAAACCACACAACAATCCATAGTTGGGTGAATATTTTCTCCCCACTTTGGTGACTTGGGATGGCTTGTGGGCAACAACAGTTTAGAAGAATCAGTACTAGAAACTTCTTCTGAATGTTAAAGCCAATGGGCTAGAAAACTATAAAGATACTTGATTTGTTTCCATATCTAGCTTTCAGTATTCAGCCTTGCAAGAGAAGGTGCCTCATGGTAGAAGCTGAACATAGGCGTGGCCTCACTATTGCAGGATGCTGCTAACGCGACACTACGATCATAGACCCTTCGACGAAACTGAGTGCGATGCAATAATCGCAAACGATGGTGTAAAAACCCGTCAAAAAAGGTGCAAAATGTTTGCGATGGAGGATGTATCAAACACGATTCAGACTTTAGTTGCATGTGCGATGCAGGGCATATGGTTCAGTTCAATTAATTGTTTGCGATGATGAGGAACAAAAGAAACGGGCAGCCAGACGAAGGTGTGTGCGATATACAACATACGGTTCACTAGGATGAACTGTGTGTGATCAGACAACACAATGGAAATGGTTCAACTGAACAAGATTTGTGTGATACGCGGCAAACAGGTCCGTAATCAGAAATGTGTGCGAAGACCAATGATAACATAGACCATTGCTGCTAATAAGCCGTGTGATTTGCTCTGTCTACAGAAGAACAACATGTATAAGGACTTGATCCCATAAACAAATTGAACATCAAATTACATATGTGGCTAGTACACACATGACCTTTGCACACACGAAAGTACATTCCAAAATGCCTATGAAACTCAAATAATGTATAAAAACGCAAAACGAACCGTGATTAATTTCATATTTTTAGGACGATGCTACTATATATAGTTGCATGTTGCCTCTGTAAAATAAATCAAGGCGGGAAGAGACATCGCATGTCGTTTCGCATACATAGGTGACAAGGTCCCTCTCGGAACCATGAGCCTTTTTGAGAGAAGCTCCGGTTTGTAAGAAGATTGTACCAAAACTTGTCCCAAATTGGACTTTTTTTACCACAACATGTTGGTGCTATGACATAACACCATGCCAAGTTTCATGATTTTGAGGCGAGTTTTGGATTTACAGTCATTTTAAAACCAGGTTTCTCAATGTTTACTGTCGAGTCGGCACCGCCCTGGATAGGCTTTTTCCTCGTGGGTCCCAAATGATAAATCCAAATCTGTGACTACCATGCAGCTTTTCTTATTAAGAATTACAGCCCTTGGTGTGCAAGCTGAAAATAAGTTTGTGGGTGCTGGTGGGCACTAAAAACTTGCGGTTCTGTAATGAACAAAGATCTCAAGGATCCCGCGAGAGTGATGTTCTTTGCCTATGTTGTGAATGCTTATAATATTTATGTCTTAATTAAAGAAATGGCAAGCCATTGGCCCAGTATGAAAGAAAATATGGGTCAAAGCCGAGTTGAAAAGGGCAACAATATCTAACTCCAGCTAACAAACAGTACAAAAGCACGAGGATTAATTGCTCATCAGGTTTAGACAAAATCCAGATTGAACAGGACAATGACATCTAACTCAACCAAAGTTTTCGGCAGTCACAATCAAATGGATCGGTCTGATCCATAAAATCAAGATCAACGGCCAGAAATTCTACTGGTCCATGATGACAAGCTGTTGTAAATAGAAGCCGAGCACGATCAGAAGCCCTTAGGTCCACATGAAACTTCTTTTTATGTTGTTCAACACCTGCAGCCGTAAGAAATTTCTTGTTGAAAAACTTAATCCTCACGGACAATAGTGCCCTCGCATTCAACATGAAGAATGTGACAAAGCTAGTGTTTGCATTGTTGGATGCATATCCTTCCAGTGTTACTGTCTTCAAACGAATGTCGTGAGATCTGAGAAAATCCCGGTGCTTCTTGAACCATCGATTGGTTATACCTTTTTCTCCATGTGTTAGTGCCTAAATAGAGATGAAGATTGAAAACAGTTAATGTCTAAAAAAGATTATGTTGAAAGAGTGATAGCTGAACGATTAATTATAGTACATTATATATGGGCTTTCAATGTGCGTGAAATCATCACCTTCATATACAAATTGCCAGACATGGAAAGCATTGCAGAAAGGCAATAATGATGTTGAGATCAAAACACCACATAGTGATATATAAGGTCTTGACAGAATCCACCACCACTGATAGGATGGACAAGCGCTTCATTGAGCATAGAACATAATATTAGCACTGAAAGTGTACTCCAAGATGATACTTAACTTATGCGCACAAATGAAAAATGCAAATTACAAAAGTGTACGTGAATAATATACAATACCTCAATAGGTGTGGGGGCAAACACCATCTCGAACCATTCAAACCTATCACTAATTGCACCCAAGGCCTCCAGTTTAGGCGCAGAGACCACAGTTATTTGTGAGGGTTTATAACATCAATTAAGGAGCAACCTTTGTAGTGAAGGGGCGTCTTAATTCGATGATGAGCTCCTGTCCTTCAAAATGAATTCCAATGCTTACAAGGTGAGACGACTTTACTTTGAGACAAAGGATATGGATTCCTATTCCAAAAACAAGCACCAAACGCTGAAGTGCAGGGCAGCTAGAGTGGATGATGCTGTGAAGTGAGGCCATCGACAGATCAACCAACACAAGCGCAAGTTTTTTCAGCACTGGCAGTCGAAGCATTTGTACCAGATAGTCTGCTAGATGGCACCGAGTCAAGGTGGCGGTGTGGAGAGAGGAGGAAAACCATGAGATGGGCATCGGTAGTGAGGGCAGAGATGTAGCTCTTGGTGGTAACCTATCATTGTAATGGTAGAACTCAAGCTGCTGGAGTTTATCGAATTGACGGGATGTCAGCCAGGCGGCCACCATGCAGGGTATGTCCAGCAAGTAGCATGCCGGGATGCAGATGCATTGAACAGAGCCCCCATGGGAGGAGATGATGGCTCCGGGGAGTTCAGAATCATCATCGACAGATAGCTGACGACAGTCGAGTTTAAGAGGCGCGGTGCACCATAGAGTACGCCACCGAGATGCGAGGACTTGTGTGCGGCAGCCATCCTTGGTGGGGAGAAGGGAGATGATCTCCCCAAGGATTCCATCTGGAGATCGCTGATGCGGTCCGCCGGAGATTCTACTGGTTCCTCAGGTCCAGGGGGCGCTTCTGGCCGCACAGCCGGGTCCAAGATCTACATCCGGCGGCGGCGCTGGTCGGAGCCTCATCTGTGTACATACCAATCTGAAAGAAAAAATGGCATAACATGTAGGACATTCGAAATAAATTCTCAAGATCAGGAAGAAAAAAGGCACAAACATATATGTAGGTGACTAACCGGTTTTCCGTCGGAGTCGCAGTTGTTGCCGGAGTTTGCTGTTAACCTTCGGCTCCGGCCGGGGGGCCACGACGATGCTGACGAATTCAAGGTCATGCTGCTGCCCGCGCGAGACCTCGTCGGCGGCGACGGAAACCTCTATGGCTAGCTTGACGCGTTGTGCGGGTGCTTCACCAGCCCCGGCGTCGCCATTCCCTCCAATGGTGCGCTTCGGCGGCATCATCATACACTCCAGAGTCCAGACATCAGTGACCACTGTGGACCGGGGGTGCGGCCGCCTATTATGACTGGTGGCTCGGGCGCGCAATTAATACGGACCAATGGGAGCGAGGCAGGCTGCGGTCAAAAGTTGTCTCGCCTCCCGGTGAGCCTGCACGGCGGACGTCTGCCATTCCTACCATCATTTCACACATCTACTCGCATGCCTCCCCGTCAATACACACACCTGCGTGCACGCCTCCCGGTATGCCTGCGCGGCAGACTGCCCGCATGCGTCCTGTCAACTGACGCCTGCTCGCACGGCACACGGGGCGTGTGGCAGCACGTATATTTTTTGGTTTATTTTTTGCCGCTTTACTGCTTCACGGAACCGTTTGCATTGAAGAGATGCACAAATCCTGCGTTGAACATCTCGCATGCTTCCCGGTGAACCTGCGCATCGGACGAGTTTTGGATTTACTAGAATTTTAAAACCAGGCATCTCAAAGTTTTGCCGGCAATCAACAGTGCCCTGGTGTTTGAAATTCATTCCCATTTCTTGCATGGGACCTAAGCATGCACATAAGGACACAGATTTGATTTTTCAACCAATTTATATACACTGGAGCATGTGCATGTAGTTCAAATTTGAATTATGCACATAAATGCATTGAAAACTCAGTTAATGCATAAAAATGTCCAAACAAACCCTAAAAATCACAAAATTGACACAACACTCTTGTTGTTCTATGTTGACACGAGAAAAAATTTGAAAGCAATAAGAGGCAATGGATATCGTTTCGTCCCCAAAGGTGGGACGTTCCCTACCGAAACCATCATGCTTGTTGTGAGAAGCTCTGGTTTGTGAGAAGTATACACCCAAACCTGCCCCAAATGGGACAAAAAATTTACCACGACATGTTGATGCCGCTCCATGATAGCATGCCAAGTTTCATGAATTTCAGACGAGTTTTGGATTTACTAGAATTTAAGAACCAGGCATCTCAATGTTTTGCCAGCCATCAACGGTGCCCCGGTGTTTGAAATTCATTCCCATTTCTTGCATGGGACCTAATCATGCACCCAAGGACACATATTTGATTTTTCAACCAATTTATATGCACTGGAGCATGTGCATGTAGTTCAAATTTGAATTATGCACATAAATGCATTGAAAACTCAGTTAATGCATAAAAATGTCCAAACGAACCCCAAAATATCACAAAAATTGACACAACACTCCTGTTGTTCTATGCTGACATGAGAAGATTTTTTGAAGCAATAAGAGGGAATGGATATCGTTTCGTCCCCATAGGTGGGACGTTCCCTACCAAAACCATCATGCTTGTTGTGAGAAGCTCTGGTTTGTGAGAAGCTTATACCCAAGCCTGCCCCAAATGGGACAAATTTTTTACCACGGCATGTTGATGCCGCTCCATGATATCATGCCAAGTTTCATGAATTTTAGACGAGTTTTGGATTTACTAGAAATTAAAAGCCATGTATCTCAATGTTTGCGGCCGAGTGACGGTGGCAGGGTGTTTGAAATTCATTCCCATTCCTTGCATGGGACCTAAGCATGCAACCAAGGACATATTTGATTTTTCAACCAGTTTATATGCACTGGAGAATGTGCATGTAGTTCAAATTTGAATTATGTGCATACAATGCTTGGAAAACCCAGTTAATGTATAAAAATGTCCAAACGAACCCCTAAAATTTCAAAATTGAACACAACACTCCTGTTGTTCTATGTTGACACTCGAAATTTTTTGAAAGCAATAAGAGGCAATGGATATCGTTTCGTCCCCAAAGGTGGCACGTTCCCTACCGAAACCATCACGCTTGTTGTGAGAAGCTCTGGTTTGTGAGAAGCTTATACCCAAACCTGCCCCAAATGGGACAAAAATTTACCACGACATGTTGATGCCTCTCCATGATAGCATGCCAGGTTTCATGAATTTCAGACGAGTTTTGGATTTACTAGAATTTAAAAACCAGGTATCTCAATGTTTGCGGCCGAGTGACGGTGGCAGGGTGTGTGACATTCATTCCCATTTCTTGCATGGGACCTAAGCATGCAATCAAGGACACATATTTGATTTTTCAACCAGTTTATATGCACTAGAGAATGTGCATGTACTTTAAATTTGAATTATGCGCATAAAATGCCTGGAAAACCCAGTTAATGTATAAAAATGTCCAAACGAACCCCAAAAATTCCAAAATTGAACACAACATTCCTGTTGTTCTATGTTGACACTCGAAATTTTTTGAAAGCAATAAGAGACAACGAATATCGTTTCGTCCCCAAAGGTGGCACGTTCCCTACCGAAACCATCACGCTTGTTGTGAGAAGCTCTGGTTTGTGAGAAGCTTATACCCAAACCTGCCCCAAATGGGACAAAATTTTTACCACGTCATGTTGATGCCGCTCCATGATAGCATGCCAGGTTTCATGAATTTCAGACGAGTTTTGGATTTACTAGAAACTAAAAGCCATGTATCTCAATGTTTGCGGCCGAGTGACGGTGGCAGGGTGTGTGACATTCATTCCCATTTGTTGCATGGGACCTAAGCATGCAACCAAGGACACATATTTGTTTTTTCAACCAGTTTATATGCACTGGAGCATGTGCATGTAGTTCAAATTAGAATTATGCGCATAAAATGCCTAGAAAACCAAGTTAATGTATAAAAACGTCCAAATGAACCCTGAATAATTCCAATTTTTTTGACGACACACTTATAGTTGCATGTTCACTGCAGATAAAAGTTATAACAATTCAAACACCATCCTTTGTAGCTGTGACCCCATTACGTAATTCAAATCAAGACGATAAATCAAGTAGAACGCACACAGTTTATTATCACCAACCGTGTGAGATGCAACACAAAATATCTTGGAGCACCGTCGGTGTATAGTACGCCTATGGCTTACGCGAGAAGGTGCGTGGGCTATAGTCCACAGCCGGCGTGTCAAGCACACTAGCTCACTCCCCAAATATCATTTCACTATTCATTCGTCACCGGTGAAAGATGGGGACATGGACCCACGTCGTGAGGGTAACTTCGGTGGCCCACTCCGGCGAGAGCGCGGCCGTAGCCGCCAGGTGCGTGCTAACAAGCTTCATGAGGGCGACCGCACTCTGCGTCCGGGTGACCAAGGTAGCCCAAACGGCCCCTGTTGCTTCTCAGGCGGTGGCAGCAGCATCTGCCTCGGGGATAGCAACTGGCGAGAGCGGCACAACAACTGTCCGTTCCGCAGCGGCGGCCTTAGCCCTGATGGAGGCCGCCCACTACCATGTCGAGGCCGTCGACGCCCAGCTCGTGGCGGTCACTGCACAAATCGAACGAAGCTTCTCCGACAACGGTCGGCAACCCACGGCCGAAGAGCTGGCAATCGCCGAGAGAGTTCGAGCTGCCGTCTGTTCCTGCGCGGCATACCTTGGCATGACGGAGCCCGCTAGAGCCCAAATCGCGGCCGCCCACGCCCTGCTCGTGGCGGCCTATGCCAAAGATATGGCGGACGCAGATGGCGAGATGCTTGCCGAGTATGGTGCAATTGATGCCATGGAGCCCCTACCCCAGGAGACCGTCGGGCGTGAGCTGGACATGGAGGCAGCGGCGGAGATCGACGAGCACCAGCCGTAGTAGTACTCTTTGTTTTGTTTAATTAAGAGCGTCGGTCTTTAATTTGTTAGAGTAATGTTTCGGTCAGCTAGCTCTGTTTAATTGCTGAACTTGCTCGATTAAGAAGTTTGTCTCCTTTGTGTACCCAAATTATGCAATGACGTGGATGACCACTTTAACCAGGGAAATTCGAACCAAAATTTTTGACGTTCAAACTCAACACACATGGGTTAAGCTATCTGAATCGTTTGTGATGTTCACATATCGTACACAGTTCTGAATAAGGGACCGTGTCTGATAACACTTTGCGCGCCAGTTTTTGGCTGAAGCGATTCCAAATTTTCGGCTTCCGCGAAAATATCTACCTCCCCGCCCCCTCCCGCTTACCAAAAGCCACATTTCCCCTATTTCCGCTTTCCTTTCCAAGTTGAAACCTTCACTCCTTGCTTGCAGCGCCGCCTCCTCGCCGGCGACCCTCCTTCACGCTGGTCGGCCTCGCCTACCCAGGCAGGTAATCCACACCCGACCCCCATCCTCCTCCTCCTTCCACATCCCGCATGCCCCGACCGCCGGCGCGAGCGCGACACCTTCCACCCAAATCACCGACCCCTCCACCAAATAAGCGCCGCCCTAAGCCATGGTGCAAGCAGTATAGCCAGAATCTCAAGGATCATTTGGCAGCGGAGAAGCAAATCGCGGCCGCACGCACCGATGAGATCGCGATGGCTGCCATTCGTGCCAACCCCCAGATCTTGGAGGAGCACCTCGCCGTCGAGGCCACCGTTGATGCCTCGCGTGCCGACGCCCCGACATGGTTGGCTGCTTTAAACAACAGTTCATGGCATTTTCTCAAGGCCACCGTCGGTGCCTTCGACGAAGACTACAAGGTGTTTTCTCAGCGTGCACGTGCTTACCTCATCTCGAGAGCCAGCAGGTTGGTGCCCGGAGTGGCTCAGGCAACTCACCACTACAACGAGGGCACCCACGATGCGGAGGCCTCACCCTCTTCCATGTCCAAGGAGCCAATCGTCATCGATATCTCCAACAATGAGGAGTAGCTTGTCTTATTAGCTCACTATAAGGACCCATGTCCAGTTGGCTAGCTACTGCCTTTCCTTAACAAATTCTAGTGAATTATGCTATCTACTTTTACCATGCAATCTTCTGCTATAGTGTATATGTTCTATATGTCGTGCGATGTGGTGTTCAGTTAACTGCTTGGTTCAATTATGCAAATGTGATGTTCAATTCTTCAGGGTGCAATATTTCCAAGTTGTTAAGTGCAGCAAAGTAGCGTAAGTATTTCCCTCATTTTTTGAGAACCAAGGCATCAATCCAGTAGGAGACTACACACAAGTCGCCTCGTACCTACACAAACAAATAAGAACCTTGCAACCAACGCGATAAAGGGGTTGTCAATCCCTTCACGGCCACTTGCAAAAGTGAGATCCGATAGAGATAATAAGATAAATATTTTTGGTATTTTTATGATATAAACTGAAAGTAAAGAATGCAAAGTAAAAATAGATTGGAAACTTATATGATGGAAAATAGACCCGGGGGCCATAGGTTTCACTAGTGGCTTCTCTCAAGATAACATAAGTATTACGGTGGGTGAACGAATTACTGTCGAGCAATTGATAGAAAAGTGCATAATTATGAGAATATCTAGGCATGATCATGTATATAGGCATCACGTCCGCGACAAGTAGAGCGAAACGATTCTGCATCTACTACTATTACTCCACACATCGACCGCTATCCAGCATGCATCTAGAGTATTAAGTTTATAAGAACAGAGTAACGCATTAGGCAAGATGACATGATGTAGAGGGATAAACTCAAGCAATATGATATAAACCCCATCTTTTTATCCTCGATGGCAACAATGTTGGGATACGTAGTAATTTCAAAAAATTTCCTACGCACACGCAAGATCATGGTGATGCATAGCAACAAGAGGGGAGAGTGTTGTCCACGTACCCTCGTAGACCGAAAGCGGAAGCGTTAACACAACGCGGTTGATGTAGTCGTACGTCTTCACGATCCGACCGATCAAGTACCGAACGCACGGCACCTCCGAGTTCAGCACACGTTCAGCTCGATGATGTCCCTCGAACTCCGATCCAGCCGAGTGTTGAGGGAGAGTTTCGTCAGCACGACGGCGTGGTGACGATGATGATGTTCTACCGACGCAGGGCTTCGCCTAAGCTCCGCTACGATATTATCGAGGTGTAATATGGTGGAGGGGGGCACCGCACACGGCTAAAATATCGTATATCAATTGTGTGTCTCTGTGGTGCCCCTTGCCCCCGTATATAAAGGAGCAAGGGGGAGGCGGCCGGCCAAGGGGAGAGGCGCGCCAAGGGGGGAGTCCTACTCCCACCGGGAGTAGGACTCCTCCTTTCCTTGTTGGAGTAGGAAAAGGGAAGGGAGAAGGAGAAAGAAGGAAGGGGGCGCCCCCCCTCCCTAGTCCAATTCGGACTAGTCCATGGGGAGGGGTGCGGCCTCCCTTTGGGGCCTTTCTCTCCTTTCCCGTATGGCCCATTAAGGCCCAATACGAATTCCCGTAAATCTCCGGTACTCCGAAAAATACCCGAATCACTCGGAACCTTTCCGAAGTCCGAATATAGTCGTCCAATATATTGATCTTTACGTCTCGGCCATTTCGAGACTCCTCGTCATGTCCCCGATCTCATCAGGGACTCCGAACTCCTTCGGTACATCAACATACATAAACTCATAATAAAACTATCATCGTAACGTTAAGCGTGCGGACCCTACGGGTTCGAGAACTATGTAGACATGACCGAGACACCTCTCCGGTCAATAACCAATAGCGGAACCTGGATGCTCATATTGGTTCCTACATATTCTACGAAGATCTTTATCGGTCAGACCGCATAACAACATACGTTGTTCCCTTTGTCATCGGTATGTTACTTGCCCGAGATTCGATCGTCGGTATCTCGATACCTAGTTCAATCTCGTTACCGGCAAGTCTCTTTACTCGTTCCGTAATACATCATCCCGCAACTAACTCATTAGTCACAATGCTTGCAAGGCTTATAGTGATGTGCATTACCGAGTGGGCCCAGAGATACCTCTCCGACAATCGGAGTGACAAATCCTAATCTCGAAATACGCCAACCCAACAAGTACCTTTGGAGACACCTGTAGAGCACCTTTATAATCACCCAGTTACGTTGTGACGTTTGGTAGCACACAAAGTGTTCCTCCGGTAAACGGGAGTTGCATAATCTCATAGTCATAGGAACATGTATAAGTCATGAAGAAAGCAATAGCAACATACTAAACGATCGAGTGCTAAGCTAACGGAATGGGTCAAGTCAATCACGTCATTCTCCTAATGAGGTGATCCCGTTAATCAAATGACAACTCATGTCTATGGCTAGGAAACATAACCATCTTTGATTAACGAGCTAGTCAAGTAGAGGCATACTAGTGACACTCTGTTTGTCTATGTATTCACACATGTATTATGTTTCCGGTTAATACAATTCTAGCATGAATAATAAACATTTATCATGATATAAGGAAATAAATAATAACTTTATTATTGCCTCTAGGGCATATTTCCTTCAGTCTCCCACTTGCACTAGAGTCAATAATCTAGTTCACATCGCCATGTGATTTAACATCAATAATTCACATCACCATGTGATTAACACCCATAGTTCACATTGTCATGTGACCAACACCCAAAGGGTTTACTAGAGTCAATAATCTAGTTCACATCGCTATGTGATTAACACCCAAAGAGTACTAAGGTGTGATCATGTTTTGATTGTGAGATAATTTTAGTCAACGGGTCTGTCACATTCAGATCCGTAAGTATTTTGCAAATTTCTATGTCTACAATGCTCTGCACGGAGCTACTCTAGCTAATTGCTCCCACTTTCAATATGTATCTAGACCGAGACTTAGAGTCATCTAGATTAGTGTCAAAACTTGCATCGACGTAACCCTTTACGACGAACCTTTTGTCACTTCCATAATCGAGAAACATATCCTTATTCCACTAAGGATAATTTTGACCGCTGTCCAGTGATCTACTCCTAGATCACTATTGTACTCCCTTGCCAAAATCAGTGTAGGGTATACAATAGATCTGGTACACAGCATGGCATACTTTATAGAACCTATGGCCAAGGCATAGGGAATGACTTTCATTCTCTTTCTATCTTCTGCCGTGGTCGGGCTTTGAGTCTTACTCAATTTCACACCTTGTAACAAAGGCAAGAACTCTTTCTTTGACTGTTCTATTTTGAACTACTTCAAAATCTTGTTAAGGTATGTACTCATTGAAAAAACTTATCAAGCGTCTTGATCTATCTCTATAGATCTTGATGCTCAATATGTAAGCAGCTTCACCGAGGTCTTTCTTTGAAAAACTCCTTTCAAACACTCCTTTATGCTTTCCAGAATAATTCTACATTATTTCCGATCAACAACATGTCATTCACATATACTTATCAGAAATGTTGTAGTGCTCCCACTCACTTTCTTGTAAATACAGGCTTCACCGCAAGTCTGTATAAAACTATATCCTTTGATCAACTTATCAAAGCGTATATTCCAACTCCGAGATGCTTGCACCAGTCCATAGATGGATCGCTGGAGCTTGCATATTTTGTTAGCACTTTTAGGATTGACAAAACCTTCTGGTTGCATCATATACAACTCTTCTTTAATAAATCCATTAAGGAATGCAGTTTTGTTTATCCATTTGCCATATTTCATAAAATGTGGCAATTGCTAACATGATTCAGACAGACTTAAGCATAGATACGAGTGAGAAACTCTCATCGTAGTCAACACCTTGAATTTGTCGAAAACCTTTTTGCGAAAATTCTATCTTTGTAGACAGTAACACTACTATCACTGTCTGTCTTCCTCTTGAAGATCCATTTAATCTCAATGGCTCGCCGATCATTGGGCAAGTCAATCAAAGTCCATACTTTGTTCTCATATATGGATCTCATCTCAGATTTCATAGCCTCAAGCCATTTCGCGGAATCTGGGCTCATCATCGCTTCCTCATAGTTCGTAGGTTCGTCATGGTCAAATAACATGACCTCCAGAACAGGATTACTGTACCACTCTGGTGTGGATCTCACTCTGGTTTACCTACGAGGTTTGGTAGTAACTTGATCTGAAGTTACATGATCATCATCATTAACTTCCTCACTAATTGGTGTAGGAGTCACAGGAACAGATTTCTATGATGAACTACTTTCCAATAAGGGAGCAGGTACAGTTACCTCATCAAGTTCTACTTTCCTCCCACTCACTTCTTTCGAGAGAAACTCCTTCTCTAGAAAGGATCCATTCTTAGCAACGAATGTCTTGCCTTCGGATCTGTGATAGAAGGTGTACCCAACTGTCCTTTGGGTATCCTATGAAGACACATTTCTCCGATTTGGGTTTGATCTTATTAGGATGAAAACTTTTTCACATAAGCATCGCAACCCCAAACTTTAAGAAACGACAACTTTGGTTTCTTGCCAAACCACAGTTCATAAGCTGTCGTCTCAACAGATTTAGATGGTACCCTATTTAACGTGAATGCAGCTGTCTCTAATGCATAACCCCAAAACGATAGTGGTAGATCGGTAAGAGACATCATATATCGCACCATATCTAATAAAGTACGGTTACGATGTTCGGACACACCATTACACTGTGGTGTTCCAGGTGGCGTGAGTAGTGAAACTATTTCACATTGTCTTAACTGAAGGCCAAACTCGTAACTCAAATACTCTTCTCCACGATCAGATCGTAGAAACTTTATTTTCTTGTTACGATGATTTTCCGCTTCACTCTGAAAATTATATGAACTTTTCAAATGTTTCAGACTTCTGTTTCATTAAGTAGATATACCCATATCTGCTCAAATCATCTGTGAAGGTCAGAAAATAATGATACCTGCTACGAGCCTCAATATTCATCGGACCACATACATCTGTATGTATGATTTCCAACAAATCTGTTGCTCTCTCCATAGTTCCGGAGAACGGTGTTTTAGTCATCTTGCCCATGAGGCACGGTTCGCAAGCATCAAGTGATTCATAATCAAGTGATTCCAAAATCCCATCAGTATGGAGTTTCTTCATGCGCTTTACACCAATATGACCTAAATGGCAGTGCCACAAATAAGTTGCACTATCATTATTAACTTTGCATCTTTTGGCTTCAATATTATGAATATGTGTATCACTACGATCGAGATCCAACAAACCATTTTCGTTGGTGTGTATGACCATAGAAGGTTTTTATTCATGTAAACAGAACAACAATTGTTCTCTAACTTAAATGAATAACCGTATTGCAATAAACATGATCAAATCATATTCATGCTCAACGCAAACACCAAATAACACTTATTTAGTTTCAACACTAATCTCGAAAGTACAGGGAGTGTGCGATGATGATCATATCAATCTTGGAACTACTTCCAACACACATCGTCACCTCGCCTTTTTACTAGTCTCTGTTTATTCTGCAACTCCCGTTTCGAGTTACTACTCTTAGCAACTGAACCAATATCAAATACCGAGGGGTTGCTATAAACACTAGTAAGTACACATCAATAACATGTATATCCAATATACCTTTGTTCACTTTTGCCATCCTTCTTATCCACCAAATACTTGGGGCAGTTCCGCTTCCAGTGACCAGTCCCTTTGCAGTAGAAGCACTTAGTCTCAGGCTTAGGCACAGACTTGGGCTTCTTCACTTGAGTAGCAACTTGCTTGCCGTTCTTTTTGAAGTTCCCCATCTATCCTTTTGCCCTTTTCTTGAAACTAGTGGTCCTGTTAACCATCAACACTTGATACTCTTTCTTGATTTCTACCTTCGTCGATTTCAGCATCGTGAAGAGCTCGGGAATTACTTTCGTCATCCCTTACATACTATAGTTCATCACGAAGTTCTACTAACTTGGTGATGGTGACTAGAGAATTCTGTCAATCACTATTTTATCTGGAAGATTAACTCCCACTTGATTCAAGCGATTGTAGTACCCAGACAATCTGAGCACATGCTCACTGCTTGAGCTATTCTCCTCCATCTTTTAGCTATAGAACTTGTTGGAGACTTCATATCTCTCAACTCGGGTATTTGCTTGAAATATTAACTTCAACTCCTGGAACATCTCATATGGTCCATGACGTTCAAAACGTCTTTGAAGTCCCGATTCTAAGCCGTTAAGCATGGTGCACTAAACTATCAAGTAGTCATCATATTGAGCTAGCCAAACGTTCATAACGTCTGCATCTGCTCCTGCAATAGGTCTGTCACCTAGCGGTGCATCAAGGACATAATTCTTCTGTGCAGCAATGAGGATAATCCTCAGATCACGGATCCAATCCGCATCTTTGCTACTAACATCTTTCAACATAATTTTTCTCTAGGAACATATCAAAAATAAACACAGGGAAGCAACAACGCGAGCTATTGATCTACAACATAATTTGCAAAATACTATCAGGACTAAGTTCATGATAAATTTAAGTTCAATTAATCATATTACTTAAGAACTCCCACTTAGATAGACATCCCTCTAATCTTCTAAGTGATCACGTGATCCATATCAACTAAACCATGTCCGATCATCACGTGAGATGGAGTAGTTTCAACGGTGAACATCACTATGTTGATCATATCTACTATATGATTCACGCTCGACCTTTCGGTCTCCGTGTTCCGAGGCCATATCTGCATATGCTAGGCTCGTCAAGTTTAACCTAAGTATTCCGCGTGTGCAACTATTTTGCACCCGTTGTATTTGAACGTAGAGCCTATCACACCCGATCATCACATGGTGTCTCATCACGAAGAACTTTCGCAACGGTGCATACTCAGGGAGAACACTTTTATCTTGAAATTTTAGTCAGAGATCATCTTATAATGCTACCGTCAATCAAAGCAAGATAAGATGCATAAAAGATTAACATCACATGCAATCAATATAAGTGATATGATATGGCCATCATCATCTTTGTGCTTGTGATCTCCATCTCCGAAGCACCGTCATGATCACCATCGTCACCGGCGCGACACCTTGATCTCCATCGTAGTATCGTTGTCGTCTCGCCAACTTATTGCTTTTACGACTATCGCTACCGCTTAGTGATAAAGTAAAACAATTACATGGCGATTGCATTGCATACAATAAAGCGACAACCATATGGCTCCTGCCAGTTGCCGATAACTCGGTTACAAAACATGATCATCTCATACAATAAAATATAGCATCCTGTCTTGACCATATCACATCACAACATGCCCTGCAAAAACAAGTTAGACGTCCTCTACTTTGTTGTTGCAAGTTTTACGTGGCTACTACGGGCTTAGCAAGAACCGTTCTTACCTACGCATCAAAACCATAACGATAGTTTGTCAAGTTGGTGCTGTTTTAACCTTCGCAAGGACCGGGCGTAGCCACACTCGGTTCAACTAAAGTGAGAGAGACAGACACCCGCCAGTCACCTTTAAGCAACGAGTGCTCGCAACGGTGAAACCAGTCTCGCGTAAGCGTACGCGTAATGTCGGTCCGGGCCGCTTCATCTCACAATACCGCCGAACCAAAGTATGACATGCTGGTAAGCAGTATGACTTATATCGCCCACAACTCACTTCTGTTCTACTCGTGCATAGCATCAACGCATAAAACCAGGCTCGGATGCCACTGTTGGGATACGTAGTAATTTCAAAAAAAAATCTACGCACACGCAAGATCATGGTGATGCATAGCAACGAGAGGGGAGAGTGTTGTCCACGTACCCTCGTAGACCGAAAGCGGAAGCGTTAACACAATGCGGTTGATGTAGTCGTACGTCTTCACGATCCGACCGATCAAGTACCGAACGCACGGCACCTCCGAGTTCAGCACACGTTCAGCTCGATGACGTCCCTCGAACTCCGATCCAGCCGAGTGTTGAGGGAGAGTTTCGTCAGCACGACGGCGTGGTGACGATGATGATGTTCTACCGACGCAGGGCTTCGCCTAAGCTCCGCTACGATATTATCGAGGTGTAATATGGTGGAGGGGGGCACCGCACACGGCTAAAATATCGTATATCAATTGTGTGTCTCTGTGGTGCCCCCCTGCCCCCGTATATAAAGGAGCAAGGGGGAGGCGGCCGGCCAAGGGGAGAGGCACGCCAAGGGGGGAGTCCTACTCCCACCGGGAGTAGGACTCCTCCTTTCCTTGTTGGAGTAGGAAAAGGGAAGGGAGAAGGAGAAAGAAGGAAGGGGGCGCCCCCCTCCCTAGTCCAATTCGGACTAGTCCATGGGGAGGGGTGCGGCCTCCCTTTGGGGCCTTTCTCTCCTTTCCCGTATGGCCCATTAAGGCCCAATACGAATTCCCGTAACTCTCCGGTACTCCGAAAAATACCCGAATCACTCGGAACCTTTCCGAAGTCCGAATATAGTCGTCCAATATATCGATCTTTACGTCTCGGCCATTTCGAGACTCCTCGTCATGTCCCCGATCTCATCAGGGACTCCGAACTCCTTCGGTACATCAACATACATAAACTCATAATAAAACTATCATCGTAACGTTAAGCGTGCGGACCCTACGGGTTCGAGAACTATGTAGACATGACCGAGACACCTCTCCGGTCAATAACCAATAGCGGAACCTGGATGCTCATATTGGTTCCTACATATTCTACGAAGATCTTTATCGGTCAGACCGCATAACAACATACGTTGTTCCCTTTGTCATCGGTATGTTACTTGCCCGAGATTCGATCGTCGGTATCTCGATACCTAGTTCAATCTCGTTACCGGCAAGTCTCTTTACTCGTTCCGTAATACATCATCCCGCAACTAACTCATTAGTCATAATGCTTGCAAGGCTTATAGTGATGTGCATTACCGAGTGGGCCCAGAGATACCTCTCCGACAATCGGAGTGACAAATCCTAATCTCGAAATACGCCAACCAACAAGTACCTTTGGAGACACCTGTAGAGCACCTTTATAATCACCCAGTTACGTTGTGACGTTTGGTAGCACACAAAGTGTTCCTCCGGTAAACGGGAGTTGCATAATCTCATAGTCATAGGAACATGTATAAGTCATGAAGAAAGCAATAGCAACATACTAAACGATCGAGTGCTAAGCTAACGGAATGGGTCAAGTCAATCACGTCATTCTCCTAATGAGGTGATCCCGTTAATCAAATGACAACTCATGTCTATGGCTAGGAAACATAAACATCTTTGATTAACGAGCTAGTCAAGTAGAGGCATACTAGTGACACACTGTTTGTCTATGTATTCACACATGTATTATGTTTCCGGTTAATACAATTCTAGCATGAATAATAAACATTTATCATGATATAAGGAAATAAATAATACTTTATTATTGCCTCTAGGGCATATTTCCTTCAAACAATACAATACGTGCCTGGCTGCCCCTATTGTCACTTGGAAAGGACACCGCAAGATTGAACCCAAAGCTAAGCACTTCTCCCATTCCAAGAAAGATCAATCTAGTAGGCCAAACCAGACTGATAATTTGAAGAGACTTGCAAAGATAACCAATCATATATAAAAGAATTCAGAGGAGATTCAAATATTGTTCATAGATAATCTTGATCATAAACCCACACTTCATCGGATCTCGACAAACACACCGCAAAAAGAGTTACATCGAATAGATCTCCAAGAAGACCAAGGAGAACTTTGTATTGAGATCCAAAGAGAGAGAAGAAGCCATCTAGCTAATAACTATGGACCCGAAGGTCTGTGGTAAACTACTCACACATAATCGGAGAGGCTATGGTGTTGATGTAGAAGCCCTCCATGATCGATGCCCCCTCCGGCGGAGCGCCGGAAAAGGCCCCAAGATGGGATCTCATGGGTACAGAAGGTTGCGGCGGTGGAAATAGGGTTTCGTGGTGCTCCTCGATGTTTTCAGAGTATATGAGTATATATAGGAGGAAGAAGTAGGTCGGTGGAGCTGGGAGGGGCCCACGAGGGTGGGGGGATGCCCAGGGGGCAGGCACGCCTGCCTACCTCGTGGCCTCCTCGCTTCTTTCTTGACGTCCACTCCAAGTCCTCTGGATCACGTTTGTTCCAAAAATAACTCTCCCGAAGGTTTCATTCCGTTTGGACTCCGTTTGATATTCCTTTTCTGCAAAACACTGAAATAGGCGAAAACACAGCAATTTGCACAGGGCCTTCCGTTAATAGGTTAGTCCCAAAAATAATATAAAAGTGCTTACTAAAGCCCATTGAACATCCAAAACAGGTAATATAATAGCATGGAACAATAAAAAATTATAGATACGTTGGAGACGTATCAAGCATCCCCAAGATGATAAAAACAGAATTTTTGATGTGGAATGCTACCTAGCATATTTCTCAATGTAATTTCCTTTATTGTGGCATGAATGCTCAGATCCGAAAGATTCAAGACAAAAGTTTAATATTGACATGAAAATAATAATACTTCAAGCATACTAACAAAGCAATCATGTCTTCTCAAAATAACATGGCCAAAGAAAGTTATCCCTACAAAATCATATAGTCTGGCTATGCTCTATCTTCATCACACAAAGTATTTAATCATGCACAACCCCGATGACAAGCCAAGCAATTGTTTCATACTTTTGATGTTCTCAAACTTTTTCAATCTTCACGCAATACATGAGCGTGAGACATGGACATTGCACTATATGTGGAATAGAATGGTGGTTGTGGAGAAGACAAAAAGGAGAACATAGTCTCACATCAACTAGGCGTATCAACGGGCTATGGAGATGCCCATCAATAGATATCAATGTGAGTGAGTAGGGATTGCCATGCAACGGATGCGCTAGAGCTATAAGTGTATGAAAGCTCAAGAAAAAAAAACTAAGTGGGTGTGCATCCAACTCGCTTGCTCACAAAGACCTAGGGCATTCTGAGGAAGCCCATCATTGGAATATACAAGCCAAGTTCTATAATGTAAAATTCCCACTAGTATATGAAAGTGACAACATAGGAGACTCTCTATCTTGAAGATCATGGTGCTATTTTGAAGCATAAGTGTGGCAAAAGGATAGTAACATTGTCCCTTCTCACTTTTTCTCTTATTTTTTTATTTGGGCCTTTTTCTCTCTTTTTTTATGGCCTCATTTTTTTCATTTCTTTTTTCTTTTCGTCCGGAGTCTCATCCCGACTTGTGGGGGAATCATAGTCTCCATCATCCTTTCCTCACTTGGGACAGTGCTCTAATAATGATGACCATCACACTTTTATTTTCTTACAACTCAAAAAATTACAACTCAATACTTGGAATAAAATATGACTCTATGTGAATGCCTCCGGCAGTGTACCGGGATATGCAATGAATCAAGAGCGACATGTATGAAAGAATTATAAAGGTGGATTTGCCACAAATACGATGTCAACTACATGATCATGCAAGGCAATATGACAATGATGGAACATGTCATAACAAACAGAACAGTGGTAAGTTGCATGGCAATATATCTCGGAATGGCTATGGAAATGCCATAATTGAAGGAAATATGCCCTACAGGCAATAATAAAGTTGTTATTTATATTTACTTATATCATGATAAATGTTTATTATTCATGCTAGAATTGTATTAACCGGAAACTTAGTACATGTGTGAATACATAGACAAACAAAGTGTCACTAGTATGCCTCTACTTGACTAGCTCGTTGAATCAAAGATGGTTAAGTTTCCTAGCCATAGACATGAGTTGTCATTTGATTAACGGGATCACATCATTAGAGAATGATGTGATTGACTTGACTCATTACGTTAGCTTACCATTTGATCATTTAGTATATTTCTATTCTTTCTTCATGACTTATACATGTTCCTATGACTATGAGATTATGCAACTCCCGAATACCGGAGGAACACTTTGTGTGCTGCCAAACGTCACAACGTAACTGGGTGATTATAAAGGTGCTCTACAGGTGTCTCCAATGGTACTTGTTGAGTTGGCATAGATCAAGATTAGGATTTGTCACTCCGACTGTCGGAGAGGTATCTCTTGGCCCTCTCGGTAATGCACATCACTATAAGCCTTGCAAGCAATGTAACTAATGAGTTAGTTGCGGGATGATGTATTATGGAATGAGTAAAGAGACTTGCTGGTAACGAGATTGAACTAGGTATTGAGATACCGACGATCGAATCTCGGGCAAGTAACATACCGATGACAAAGGGAACAACGTATGTTGTTATGCGGTTTGACTGATTAAGATCTTCGTAGAATATGTAGGAACCAATATGAGCATCCATGTTCCGCTATTGGTTATTGACCGAAGACGTGTCTCGGTCATGTCTACATAGTTCTCGAACCCGTAGGGTCCGCACGCTTAACGTTCGGTGACGATCAGTATTATGAGTTTATGAGTTTTCATGTACCGAAGGTAGTCCGGAGTCCCAGATATGGTCACAGACATGACGAGGAGTCTCGAAATGGTCGAGACATAAAGATTGATATATTGGAAGCCTATATTTGGACATCGGAATAGTTCCGGGTGAAATCGGGATTATACCGGAGTACCGGGAGGTTACCGGAACCCCCCGGTAAGTGTATGGGCCTTATTGGGCCATAGTGGAGAGAGAGAGAGGAGACCAGGGCAGGCCACGCGCCCCCTCTCCCTCTGGTCCGAATTGGACTAGGAGGGGGGCGGCACCCCCCTTTCCTTCCTCCCTCTCTCCCCTTCCTTCTCTCCTAGTCCAACTAGGGAAGGGGGGATCCTACTCCCGGTGGGAGTAGGACTCCTCCAGGGCGCGCCATAGAGGGCCGGCCCTCCCCCCTCCTCCACTCCTTTATATACGGGGGAGGGGGGCACCCCATAGACACACAAGTTGATCATTGATCTCTTAGCCGTGTGCGGTGCCCTCGTCCACCATAATCCACCTTGGTCATATTGTAGCGGTGCTTAGGCGAAGCCCTGCATCGGTAGCTTCATCATCACCGTCATCACGGCGTCGTGCTGACGGAACTCTCCCTCGAAGCTCTACTGGATCGTGAGTTCCTGGGACGTCACCGAGCTGAACGTGTGTAGATCACGGAGGTGCCGTACGTTCGGTACTAGGATCGGTCGATCGTGAAGACGTACGACTACATCAGCCGCGTTGTCATAACGCTTCCGCTTACGGTCTATGAGGGTACATGGACAACACTCTCCCCTCTCGTTGCTATGCATCACCATGATCTTGCGTGTGCGTGGGAATTTTTTTTGAAATTACTACGTTCCCCAACAGTGGCATTAGAGCCAGGTTTATGCGTAGATGTTATATGAACGAGTAGAACACAAGTGAGTTGTGGGCGATATAAGTCATACTGCTTACCAGCATGTCATACTTTGATTCGGCGGTATTGTTGGATGAAGCGGCCCGGACCGACATTACTCGTACGCTTACGCGAGACTGGTTATACCGACGTGCTTCGAACGCAGGTGGCTGGCGGGTGTCAGTTTCTCCAACTTTAGTTGAATCGAGTGTGGCTACGCCCGGTCCTTGTGAAGGTTAAAACAACACATACTTGACGAAATATCGTTGTTGTTTTGATGCCTAGGTAAGAACGGTTCTTGCTCAGCCCGTAGCAGCCACGTAAAACTTGCAACAACAAAGTAGAGGACGTCTAACTTGTTTTTGCAGGGCATGTTGTGATGTGATATGGTCAAGACATGCTACTAAATTTTATTGTATGAGATGATCATGTTTTGTAACAGAGTTATCGGCAACTGGCAGGAGCCATATGGTTGTCGCTTTATTGTATGAAATGCAATTGCCATGTAATTGCTTTACTTTATCACTAAGTGGTAGCGATAGTCATAGAAGCAATAGTTGGCGAGACGACAACAATGCTACGATGGAGATCAAGGTGTCGCGCCGGTGACGATGGTGATCATGACGGTGCTTTGGAAATGGAGATCAAAGGCACAAGATGATGATGGCCATATCATATCACTTATATTGATTGCATTTTATGTTTATCTTTTATGCATCTTATTTTGCTTAGATCGACGGTAGCATTATAAGATGATCTCTCACTAAATTTCAAGGTATAAGTGTTCTCCCTGAGAATGCACCATTGCGAAAGTTCGTCGTGCCGAGACACCACGTGATGATCGGGTGTGATAAGCTCTACGTTCACATACAACGGGTGCAAGCCATTTTTGCACAAGCAGAATACCCGGGTTAAACTTGACGAGCCTAGCATATGCAGATATGGCCTCGGAACACTGAGACCGAAAGGTCGAACGTGAATCATATAGTAGATATGATCAACATAGTGATGTTCACCATTGAAAACTACTCCATCTCACATGATGATCGGACATGGTTTAGTTGATATGGATCACGTGATCACTTAGATGATTAGAGGGATGTCTATCTAAGTGGGAGTTCTTAAGTAATTTGATTAATTGAACTTTAATTTATCATGAACTTAGTACCTGATAGTATTTTGCATGTCTATGTTGTTGTAGATAGATGGCCCGTGCTGTTGTTCCGTTGAATTTTAATGCGTTCCTAGAGAAAGCTAAGTTGAAAGATGATGGTAGCAACTACACGGACTGGGTCCGTAACTTGAGGATTATCCTCATTGCTGCACAGAAGAATTACGTCCTGGAAGCACCGCTAGGTGCCAAACCCGCTGCAGGAGCAACGCCAGATGTTATGAACGTCTGGCAGAGCAAAGCTGATGACTACTCGATAGTTCAGTGTGCCATGCTTTACGGCTTAGAACCGGGACTTCAACGACGTTTTGAACGTCATGGAGCATATGAGATGTTCCAGGAGTTGAAGTTAATATTTCAAGCAAATGCCCGGATTGAGAGATATGAAGTCTCCAATAAGTTCTACAGCTGCAAGATGGAGGAGAATAGTTCTGTCAGTGAGCATATACTCAAAATGTCTGGGTATAACAATCACTTGATTCAACTGGGAGTTAATCTTCCGGATGATAGTGTCATTGACAGAATTCTTCAATCACTGCCACCAAGCTACAAGAGCTTCGTGATGAACTATAATATGCAAGGGATGGATAAGACAATTCCCGAGCTCTTCGCGATGCTAAAGGCTGCGGAGGTAGAAATCAAGAAGGAGCATCAAGTGTTGATGGTCAACAAGACCACCAGTTTCAAGAAAAAGGGTAAAGGGAAGAAGGGGAACTTCAAGAAGAACGGCAAGCAAGTTGCTGCTCAAGTGAAGAAGCCCAAGTCTGGACCTAAGCCTGAGACTGAGTGCTTCTACTGCAAAGGGACTGGTCACTGGAAGCGGAACTGCCCCAAGTATTTGGCGGATAAGAAGGATGGCAAGGTGAACAAAGGTATATGTGATATACATGTTATTGATGTGTACCTTACTAATGCTCGCAGTAGCACCTGGGTATTTGATACTGGTTCTGTTGCTAATATTTGCAACTCGAAACAGGGACTACGGATTAAGCGAAGATTGGCTAAGGACGAGGTGACGATGCGCGTGGGAAATGGTTCCAAAGTCGATGTGATCGCGGTCGGCACGCTACCTCTACATCTACCTTCGGGATTAGTTTTAGACCTGAATAATTGTTATGTGGTGCCAGCGTTGAGCATGAACATTATATCTGGATCTTGTTTGATGCGAGATGGTTATTCATTTAAATCTGAGAATAATGGTTGTTCTATTTATATGAGTAATATCTTTTATGGCCATGCACCCTTGAAGAGTGGTCTATTTTTGATGAATCTCGATAGTAGTGATACACATATTCATAATATTGAAGGCAAAAGATGCAGAGTTGATAATGATAGTGCAACTTATTTGTGGCACTGCCGTTTAGGTCATATTGGTGTAAAGCGCATGAAGAAACTCCATTCTGATGGACTTTTGGAATCACTTGATTATGAATCACTTGGTACTTGCGAACCATGCCGCATGGGCAAGATGACTAAAACGCCGTTCTCCAGAACAATGGAGCGAGCAACAGATTTGTTGGAAATCATACATACTGATGTATGTGGTCCAATGAATGTTGAGGCTCGCGGCGGGTATCGTTATTTTCTCACCTTCACAGATGATTTGAGCAGATATGGGTATATCTACTTAATGAAACATAAGTCTGAAACATTTGAAAAGTTCAAAGAATTTCAGAGTGAAGTGGAAAATCATCGTAACAAGAAAATAAAGTTTCTACGATCTGATCGTGGAGGAGAATATTTGAGTTACGAGTTTGGTCTTCGCTTGAAACAATGCGGAATACTTTCGCAACTCACGCCACCCGGAACACCACGGCGAAATGGTGTGCCCGAACGTTGTAATCGTACTTTACTAGATATGGTGCGATCTATGATGCCTCTTACCGATTTACCACTATCGTTTTGGGGTTATGCATTAGAGACAGCTGCATTCACGTTAAATAGGGCACCATCTAAATCCGTTGAGACGACACCATATGAACTGTGGTTTGGCAAGAAAACAAACTTGTCATTTCTTAAACTTTGGGGTTGCGATGCTTATGTGAAAAAGTTTCATCCTGATAAGCTCAAACCCAAATCGGAGAAATGTGTGTTCATAGGATACCCAAAGGAGACAGTTGGGTACACCTTCTATCACAGATCCGAAGGCAAGACATTTGTTGCTAAGAATGGATCCTTTCTAGAGAAGGAGTTTCTCTCGAAAGAAGTGAGTCGGAGGAAAGTAGAACTTGATGAGGTAACTGTACCTGCTCCCTTATTGGAAAGTAGTTCATCACAGAAATCTGTTCCTGTGACTCCTACACCAATTAGTGAGGAAGCTAATGATGATGATCATGTAACTTCAGATCAAGTTACTACTGAACCTCGTAGGTCAACCAGAGTAAGATCCGCACCAGAGTGGTACGGTAATCCTGTTCTGGAGGTCATGTTACTTGACCATGACGAACCTACGAACTATGAGGAAGCGATGATGAGCCCAGATTCCACAAAATGGCTTGAGGCCATGAAATCTGAGATGGGATCCATGTATGAGAACAAAGTGTGGACTTTGATTGACTTGCCCGATGATCGGCAAGCCATTGAGAATAAATGGATCTTCAAGAAGAAGATTGACGCTGACGGTAATGTTACTGTCTACAAAGCTCGACTTGTTGCGAAAGGTTTTCGACAAGTTCAAGGAGTTGACTACGATGAGACTTTCTCACCTATAGCGATGCTTAAGTCCGTCTGAATCATGTTAGCAATCGCCGCATTTTATGATTATGAAATTTGGCAAATGGATGTAAAGACTGCATTCCTGAATGGATTTCTGCAAGAAGAGTTGTATATGATGCAACCTGAAGGTTTTATCAATCCAAAGGATGCTAACAAAGTGTGCAAGCTCCAGTGATCCATCTATGGACTGGTGCAAGCATCTCGGAGTTGGAATAAACGTTTTGATAGTGTGATCAAAGCATATGGTTTTATACAGACTTTTGGAGAAGCCTGTATTTACAAGAAAGTGAGTGGGAGCTCTGTAGCATTTCTAATATTATATGTGGATGACATATTGTTTATTGGAAATGATATAGAATTTCTAGATAGCATAAAAGGATATTTGAATAAGAGTTTTTCAATGAAAGACCTTGGTGAAGCTGCTTATATATTGGGCATCAAGATCTATAGAGATAGATCAAGATGCTTAATTGGACTTTCACAAAGCACATACCTTGATAAAGTTTTGAAGAAGTTCAAAATGGATCAAGCAAAGAAAGGGTTCTTGCCTGTGTTACAAGGTGTGAAGTTGAGTCAGACTCAATGCCCGACCACTGCAGAAGATAGAGAGAAAATGAAAGGTGTTCCCTATGCTTCAGCCATAGGCTTTATCATGTATGCAATGCTGTGTACCAGACCTGATGTGTGCCTTGCTATTAGTTTTAGCAGGGAGGTACCAAAGTAATCCAGGAGTGGATCACTGGACAGCGGTCAAGAACATCCTGAAATACCAGAAAAGGACTAAGGATATGTTTCTCGTTTATGGAGGTGACAAAGAGCTCGTCGTAAATGGTGACGTCGATGCAAGCTTTGACACTGATCCGGATGACTCTAAGTCACAAACCGGATACGTGTTTATATTGAACGGTGGAGCTGTCAGTTGGTGCAGTTCTAAGCAAAGCGTCGTGGCGGGATCTACGTGTGAAGCGGAGTACATAGCTGCTTCAGAAGCAGCAAATGAAGGAGTCTGGATGAAGGAGTTCATATCCGATCTAGGTGTCGTACCTAGTGCATCGGGTCCAATGAAAATCTTTTATGACAATACTGGTGCAATTGCCTTGGCAAAGGAATCCAAATTTCACAAGAGAACCAAGCACATCAAGAGACGCTTCAATTCCATCCGCGATCAAGTCAAGGAGGGAGACATAGAGATTTGCTACATACGGATGTGAATGTTGCAGACCCGTTGACTAAGCCTCTCTCACGAGCAAAACATGATCAGCACCAAGACTCCATGGGTGTTAGAATCATTACTATGTAATCTAGATTATTGACTCTAGTGCAAGTGGGAGACTGAAGGAAATATTCCCTAGAGGCAATAATAAAGTTGTTATTTATATTTCCTTATATCATGATAAAAGTTTATTATTCATGCTACAATTGTATTAACCGGAAACTTAGTACATGTGTGAATACATAGACAAAGAAAGTGTCACTAGTATGCCTCTACTTGATTAGCTCGTTGAATTAAAGATGGTTAAGTTTCCTAGCCATAGACATGAGTTGTCATTTGATTAACGGGATCACATCATTAGAGAATGATGTGATTGACTTGACCCATTCCGTTAGCTTAGCATTTGATCGTTTAGTATATTGCTATTGCTTTCTTCATGACTTATACATGTTCCTATGACTATGAGATTATGCAACTCCAGAATACCGGAGGAACACTTTGTGTGCTACCAAACGTCACAACGTAACTGGGTGATTATAAAGGTGCTCTACAGGTGTCTCCAATGGTACTTGTTGAGTTGGCATAGATCAAGATTAGGATTTTTCACTCCGATTGTCAGAGAGGTATCTCTGGGCCCTCTCGGTAATCCACATCACTATAAGCCTTGCAAGCAATGTAACTAATGAGTTAGTTGCGGGATGATGTATTACGGAACGAGTAAAGAGACTTGCCGGTAACGAGATTGAACTAGGTATTAAGATACCGATGATCGAATCTCGGGCAAGTAACATACCAATGACAAAGGGAACAACGTATGTTGTTATGCGGTTTGACCGATAAAGATCTTCGTAGAATATGTAGGAACCAATATGAGCATCCAGGTTCCGCTATTGGTTATTAATCGAAGACGTGTCTCGGTCATGTCTACATAGTTCTCGAACCCGTAGGGTCCACACGCTTAACGTTTGGTGATGATCGGTATTATGAGTTTATGAGTTTTGATGTACCGAAGGTAGTTCGGAGTCCCGGATATGATCACGGACATGACGAGGAGTCTCGAAATGGTCGAGACATAAAGATCGATATATTGGAAGCTTATATTTGGACATCAGAATAGTTCCGGGTGAAATCGGGATTATACTGGAGTACCGGGAGGTTACCGGAACCCCCCGGTAAGTGTATGGGCCTTATTGGGCCATAGTGGAGAGAGAGAGAGGAGACCAGGGCAGGCCGCGCGCCCCCTCTCCCTCTGGTCCAAATTGGACTAGGAGGGGGGGCGGCGCCCCCCTTTCCTTCCTCCCTCTCTCCCCCTTCCTTCTCTCCTAGTCCAACTAGGGAAGTGGGGGGGCGGGGGGGATCCTACTCCCGGTGGGAGTAGGACTCCTACAGGGCGCGCCATAGAGGGTCGGCCCTCCCCCCTCCTCCACTCCTTTATATACGAGGGAGGGGGCACCCCATAGACACACAAGTTGATCATTGATCTCTTAGCCGTGTGCGGTCTACGAGGGTACGTGGACAACACTCTCCCCTCTCGTTGCTATGCATCACCATGATCTTGCGTGTGCGTAGGATTTTTTTTGAAATTACTACGTTCCCCAACAATAATAGGTAGGTATGGTGGCTGTTTTGAGGAAGGTATATGGTGGGTGTATGATACCGGCGAAAGGTGCGCGGTATTAGAGAGGCTAGCAATGGTGGAAGGGTGAGAGTGCGTATAATCCATGGACTCAACATTAGTCATAAAGAACTCACATACTTATTGCAAAAATCTATTAGTTATCGAAACGAAGTACTATGCACATGCTCCTAGGGGGATATATTGGTAGGAAAAGACCATCGCTCGTCCCCGACCGCCACTCATAAGGAAGACAATCAATAAATAAATCATGCTCCGACTTCATCACATAACGGTTCACCATACGTGCATGCTACGGGAATCACAAACTTTAGAACAAGTATTTCTCAAATTCACAACTACTCAACTAGCATGACTCTAATATCACCATCTTCATATCTCAAAACAATTATAAAGAATCAAACTTCTCATAGTATTCGATGCACTTTATATGATAGTTTTTATTATACCCATCTTGGATGTTCATCATATTAGGACTAATTTTATAGCGAAAGCAAACTACCATGCTGTTCTAAAATACTCTCAAAATAATATAAGTGAAGCATGAGAGATCAATAATTTCTATAACATAAAACCACCACCGTGCTCTAAAAGATATAAGTGAAGCACTAGAGCAAAATTATCTAGCTCAAAAGATATAAGTGAAGCACATAGAGTATTCTAATAAATTCCGATTCATGTGTGTATCTCCAAAAAGGTGTGTACAGCAAGTATGATTGTGGTAAACTAAAATCAAAGACTCAAGTCATACAAGACGCTCCAAGCAAAACACATATCATGTGGTGAATAAAAATATAGCCTCAAGTAAAGTTACCGATAGACGAAGACGAAAGAGGGGATGCCTTACGGGGCATCCCCAAGCTTAGGATTTTGGTTGTCCTTGAATTTTACCTTGGGGTGCCTTGGTCATCCCGAAGCTTAGGCTCTTGCCACTCCTTATTCCATAACCCATCAAATCTTTACCCAAAACTTGAAAACTTCACAACACAAAACTCAACAGAAAATCTTATGAGCTCCGTTAGTATAAGAAAGCAAACCACCATCATAAGGTACTGTAATGAACTCATTTTTATTTATATTGGTGCTAAACCTACTGTATTCCAACTTCTGTATGGTTCATACCCTCCGATACTAGCCATAGATTCATCAAAATAAGCAAACAACACACGAAAAACAGAATCTGTCAAAAAACAGAACATAAGTAGCTAGGAGTGGATAATGATTTATCTTGGATATCAACATAGCGTTAAAATGATTGTGATGTAGTATGATGATATGGTATCCTCCTCCAAATGTTTGAGTGGCTTGACTTGGCACATGTTCATGCATGTAGTTGAATCAAAACCAACATAGTCTCTACGATATTTATGTTCATGGTGTTCATATCCTACTCATGCTAGTGTCCAATGTTACTTATGCATAATGCATGGTTATGATCGTTGTTGCTCTCTAGCTGGCCGCTTCTCAATCTAATTGCTAGCCTTCGCATGTACTAAGTGGGAATTCTGCTTGTACATCAAAAACCTTGAACCCAAAGTTATTCCAGATGAGTCCACCATACCTACCTATATGCGGTATTACCCTGCCGTCCCAAGTAAATTTGCATGTGCCACCTCTAAAAACTTCTAAAAATTATCCTTTTTTGTGTGCCTGGATCGTTCATGGAACGATAGGAGGTGGTCGGTATCTTCCATGCTAAGCGGGTTATTCTTAGGTCAAGTGTTTATTCACTCGCCATCGCACGAGAAAAGGGCGGTAATAGGGATGCCCAGTCCCAAACTGCAAACATGAAAAAGGGTTAATATCTCAAATAATCAAACAAAAACTCCCAATGGAGTCAAAACCTTTATTTTTATCGCTTGGGAACCGCCACTAGCATGCTTAGCATGGAAGATATTGACAACTGATGGTCGTGAAGTAAATGAGAAGGGTGCATGTCTCAAAATATCATTTACCTCTATTTTAAAACTTGAGCTCTGGCACCTCTGCAAATCACTGCTTCCCTCTGCGAAGGGACTATGTATTTATTTTTATGTCGTGTCATCACCTTCTAAAACAAGCGCCAGAACCTGAGAGCACAGTTGTCATGATTTTTGCATTGTGTATAGCTAATGTTGGGTGCATCATGACTGGATCTTTTGTACCATGAATTACAATGTTTAGTCGCTGCTTGAACTTTGGACGTGCTCTGCATTTATGTTTTGCGGTCTCAGAAAGGCCTAGCGAGATACTACTATTGTCATATTATATCATGGCTTTTTTGACAACGTGTTGTTGTTTGAGATATCTTATTATTGCTCGCTAGCTAATTATGTCATTGATATGAGTTAATATTATCTTTAAGAGTTATTTTCAGCATGGTTAGTTATAATGTTGGCTGAAAACCTGGGTGATGTTTAAGCCTATTTATGCAAACAAGAGCAAAAGAGTTCGTAAAAGTTTTTCTTTTTCACTTTCAGTTTATCAACTGAATTGCTTGAGGATAAGCAAATGTTTAATCTTGAGGGAGTTGATATGTCTCCAATGTATCTACTTTTCCTAATGCTTTTCCTCTTGTTTTGGACTCTAATTTGCATGATTTGAATGAAACTAACCCCGGACTGAAGCTGTTTTCAGCAGAACTACCATGGTGTTGTTTTTGTGCAGAAATAAAAGTTCTCGGAATGGAACGAAACTTTGCGATGAATTTTTATGCAATAAAAGAGAATTTCTGGAGCCAAGACCTGCCAGAGAGGGGCACCTGGGTGGGCACAACCCACCAGGGCACGGCCCCCTCTCCTTGCGCACCCAGGTGGGTAGTCCCCACCTGGTGGCCCCGCAGACCCTGAAACCGGCGCTATAAAATCCTATTTTTCCAGAAAAAAATCAGGGAGAAAGAATTATCACGATCCACGAGATGGAGCCTCCGTCACCTCTTGTTCTTCATCGGGAGGCCAAATCTGGAGTCCGTTTTGGGCTCCGGAGAGGGGGATCTTCGTTCTTCATCATCACCAACCCTTCTCCATCGCCAATTCCATGATGCTCCCCACCGGGAGTGAGTAATTCCTTCGTAGGCTCACTGGTCGGTGAGGATTTGGATGAGATTCATCATGTAATTGAGTTAGTTTTGTTAGGGCTTGATCCCTAGTATCCACTGTGTTCTAAGATTGATGTTGCTATGACTTTGCTATGCTTAATGCTTGTCACTTTGGGTTCGGGTGCCATGAACTCAGATCTGAACCGTTTATGATTTCATCATTATATCCATGTTTTAGATCCGATCTTGCAAGTTATAGTCACCTACTACGTGTTATGATCTGGCAACCCCGGAGTGACATTAGTCGGGCCCACTCCCGGTGATGACCGTAGTTTGAGGAGTTCATGTATTCACTATGTGTTAATGCTTTGTTCCGGTTGTCTATTAAAAGGAGGCCTTAATATCCCTTAGTTTCCAATATGGACCCCGCTGCCACGGGAGGGTAGGACAAAAGATGTCATGCAAGTTCTGTCCATAAGCACGTATGACTATTTACGGAATACATGCCTACATTATATTGATAAACTGGAGCTAGTGCCGTATCGCCCTAGGTTATAACTGTCTCATGATGAATATAATCCAAAAATTCACCGATCCAATGCCTACGAATTTATCTTATATTGTTTCTGCTAAGTTACTACTGCTATCATCACTGTTACACTTGCTACAAAATTCCTACTATCAATATTACTGTTACCATTGTCGCTGCTACTATTATCAAAACTATCATACTACTTTGCTACTGATTAATTGCTGCAGATAATTAATCTCCAGGTGTGGTTGAATTGACAAGTCAGCTGCTAATACCATCAAATATTCTTTGTTTCCCCTTGTGCCGAATCTATAAATTTGGGTTGAATACTCTACCCTCGAAAATTGTTGCGGTCCCCTATACTTGTGGGTTATCAACGGCGGCGCTCCGTCCCGAAAGTCCTCTCCTTATTTTTTCTAGGTCAAAATGACCTATATACCATAAGATGGGCACCGGAGGTGGGCTAGGCTGAGCACAACCCTCCAGGGCATGCCTGGGTGCCTGGCATGCCCAGGTGGGTTATGCCCACCTGATGGGCCCCCTCCAGTAGTTATTTGCTTGAGTATTTTTCATATATTCCAAAACAATTCTTCGTAAATTTTCAGCTCGTTTGGAGATGTGTAGAATAGGTAACTCTGACGTAGCTTCTTCAGGTCCACAATTCTAGCTGCCGGTATTCTCCCTCTTTGTGTAAACCTTGCATATTATGAGAGAAAAGGCACTAGAATTACTCCAAAAAGCATTATTATGCATAAAAACATTATAAATAACAGTAGGTAAACATGATGCAAAATGGACGTATCAACTCCCCCAAGCTTAGACCTCACTTGTCCTCAAGCGAAAAAACAAAATAAAAAAACATGTCCACATGCTTAGAGAGAGAGGTGTCGATAAAAAAAATATGGACATAGAAGCATCATGCATATTATTATAACGGCAACAAACTTTATCATAGAACTTTTATCACATAAATTTTATCATATAATTTTTAGGGATTTTTATTTCTGTGCCCCTGGTTCCTTAGCTCTACTCATTCATCCCCACTCTGTTAACTTTCTCTCACTTTTTCCCACTCCCTTGCCCGAAACCCTCATAGCAGGTTATAACGGACGTTGCCGTTGGGTCAATGCCTTTGACCATTAACTCTGAAGAGTGGGGCCGCGTATACGTGGGCGCATGCAAGACCGCGGTCGTGCGCGGTTGTGGGTAGCACATGTCCATGGACATGCCCAAAACGTCCAATCATATAAAGAGGGGCAACCACCTCCATCGCCCCTACCATTTTCCCCCAAATCCCCTCCCTGCCGCATCGTCTTCCTCTCCCCCACTGGCGTCATCTCGCTCTCCTCCGCTGCCTCCACCGCACCGTCTCGCTCTCTACCACCGCATCCTCTTCCTCACCTTCATCGCCTCCGTCTGTCAGATGGCCGACGCTCGTGGCAACGCCGGCGCAGCGGCCGGAGATATGGTGGAGCTGTAGGGTCAGGGCGCGGTGACCGCGGATGTCATCGGCGTCCACGGCGGTGAGGGGAAACTCGCAACCGCTGCGGATGTGGCGGGCTCCGCCTCATCGCTGCAGAAGGTGACGGCGTCGAGCAGCGCAGTCCATCCCGATACCCCCGATGCGCCGCCTGCCGTGGAGCAGTAGGTATTTGCACTTGCTTAGCTTGTAGAGTTAGTTGCTCCCTAGTTGCATTGGTTAGATTGTGATTCATACGGTAGTTCAGATGGTTAGAGTAGTTGGTTTGACGGATGGGCCAGGTTTTTTGTATGGGTTGGGGGATGGGGTTTTTTTACTAGGGTTTGTTGGATAAATTCGTTGCAAAAATGCTAGATGTTGTGAACTATGATTTTAGGTGCTGCAATGATTGGGGTTTTTAGATTTGTTTTTCAATTTGGATAAATTCGTTGCAAAAATGCTAGATGTTGTGAACAGATGCATGCTTATTAGATTTGTTTTTAGTGCTCACAGATTGGGGTTTTTAATGCTACTCAGATTCGTTGCCTTAGATTGGGTCCCTATTAGATTTGTTTTTGAATGCTACTCAGATTGGGGTTTTGAATGTCATATGCCCAAATGGAATCCATTGATTAAGAAGTTAGTTATGTTTAGAATCACAATCCTACCGTATGAATCACAGTATAAAGTTGAATGTCATAACCAAAAGTAACCCTTGATTCATTAGTATATAAATTTGTCCACAATATGTAGTTATATTAGCTTTGTTGTTCAATTTGTGTGCATGACAATGGAAAATGCAAAACAATGATCATAGTATATTGGGAGTATATTAGCCCTATGATCAATGTGTCATGTGTGCATATCTAAATTTTCAATTGGCTTCCGTATTTACTAGTGATGTATGTAATTGTATGTTCAGGAGGATGATGGTTGGGGGGGTAGAAAGAGGAAGCTAGCCCAGTACGACCCGTATGATCTAGAGGAAAGTGATGATGAAGAATATGAGGTAAGCCTACTTGAAATTTAGATTGTTCATTTAGTTCCTTTGACATAGTGTATCCATGAATCTATAATGTATTAATGTAACTCATTCATGTGTGCAGTATGATTCTGGAGAAGAAGTGTACAAGGGCAACGTCGCATCCTACACAGCCAAGGAGGTGGTGAAGATTAAGGCCAAGGGAGTTGCTTCCTTCTACAACCGCAAGACCAACAAGTGGCACTGCCCCTACTGCACCACCAAGCCAAAGCCAAGGGATGGCCGCTTCGATCACCTTCTGTCTCATGCGGAGGATGTAGCGATTCGCGGGGAGGACTACATGATCAGGGGGCAGCATGCCGCCCTCGTGAAGGCCCTGAGTCCGACGTGATGTGCTCGATGATGTGATGCTGTGAACTGAATCTTTAAGTTTATTTGTTGGGTTACTTTTGGTTTGTTGAACTGAATCTTGTTGGTTATGGTTTGTTGAACTGAATTTAGTTTTCATGAATTTGGTTATGGTTGGCTATGTTGATGCTAGTAATCTGGTTGCTATCTATATTTGTCTGTCCTTAAATTTTCCTGTGGTATATTTGTCTGTCCTGAAACTATGGTTAGTTATGTTTAGATGTTGTGAACTATGATTTTAGGTGCTGCAATGATCACACATGTTGTGTAGGAAATCAAATGCATGCTCCAAATGAGATCATGTAAACCTTGGCAAACCTGGACAGTATAAATTCAAGAAAATGCAAAAACAAGTAAAACCTTGGCAAACTATCTATGTTTGTGTATGAGATCATGTGTGCAAAATTTGAAGTGATTTAGAGGAGGTCAAATAAATTTGAATTTGAGAAATGTGCTCCAAATGAGCTCCCAGGCTAGGGTAAACAACCCATTTGTAATCAAGTTTTTTTGGACCTACTCTAAATGAGCTAAATGTTTTTTTATTAACACATATTCACTTTCCATAGTGTAGATTCGAAGTCTCACTATTTTTTGAATTAATGTTCATATTTTTACATTTTCTTTTGAAAACATATGCTTTAATATAAAAACTATTGAAAACACGTTTGAAATATGAAAATGGAAAACTAACTTCAGATCCTTCTTATTCACTTTGAAATAAAGCTTTGGTGATTTTTTGATTTTTTTTAATTTTTCAAAAACAGAAGCTAACCCTACCTCCTCTCCTTGAACTCTATAAAATCATGTACATGATAGCTCATATGTGTGAAGGTTTTCTCATGAAAATGACCATAGACCAAGTTTATGATTTTTGGTTGGTAACATGTCACATAAGACAACATTGTACGCATGTTTTATATTTTTTGTTTTTTTTAAATTAATGGTGCTCATTTGACCTCGATCGTGCCAGCTAGGGTTTTTTCATGAAAATGACCATATACCAAGTTTAGTATTTTTTCCTCGTTAGTTTGTCTTGTAAAACGACGAACGGCGAAGGTTTCATATTTTTCGATTTTTTTAAAATTAGTTATGCTCAGTCAAAGCCTTTGAAACCCCGTTGACCAGCTCAAAACCCCTCTAAACCCCGCGGGGTTTCGCCTAACCCTAGCTCCCAACGTCAGTCTCCCGATCATACCCTCGCGCCAAGCGACAGCCCTCAGATCTGGTCTTCTAGAAGGAATTAGGTGGGCTGGCTGCGTGCAGGCTCCGCGCTGTTGGATCACAAGGGCAGCTCCGCATCGTTGGATCATGGGGCGACCCGCGAGAGGCGATCCTATTGGTTGTGCTCGGCTCCTCGCCCACCACTGACTCCGCGAAAAAAATGTTGTTATTGGGCCCAAAAGGAAACCAAGCACTGGTTGGGCCGTCGAATTGCGTCATTTTTTTGCATCGTTTGCTCTGTTTTTTGTGAACGTGTTGGCTTTGTATTTTTGCATCATTTGAAATCAATTGACATTGTGATGCGACCCCGTCTTCGGAGAAGAGGGAGTACAAGGGGAGGTCCGATCTTAACGGCGTAGGATCGATAAATAAATGGGGATAACTAGCTGCAAGCAGCCAAAAAATAGAAAAATAAGAGATTATGACCCGACGAGGAGGAGGCTCACCGAAGCTTGCAATCCGAACATTCGCCGATCCACAACCCGCAATACTACCCCACACAACCACGCTCTAGTCGTGGAGCACGGGATAGGTGCAATCCGCAAGGGAAACCACGAACTCTAATCCACACAACATGATCTAGTCATGGAGCACGAACTAGGAGCAATTTCTCAAGGAATCACGAGAATAAGGATAACAAGAGCTCTCCAATCTCAGGAGGAGTCTATGTCTTTGGTCTTTGATAGAAATGGAAAAGTCCCCAAAGAAGGGTAGAGCTAGCCTATTTATAATCGGGACAACCCCCCTGGATAGGTGTGAAAGAGAACTAGCTTCTGGAACCAGCTTAGGTGTGAAAGTGAACCAGCTTTGTTTGACTAATGGCTTCAAGACTTAATGAGGTAGCTTCTGGAATACTCTCGTTGGAGGTGGCTGGCAGTTCCCGACCAAACATTGTTCACTAGAGTCGAACAATGTTTCCTTCAGTGGAAAACCCGAGTTCTGGAAACCTTTCGCAAGTTGGGATATCCAACTCGTGCAAAACATTGTTTCGTTAGAATCGGAACAATATTTCTTCAGCAGACAACTCATTTCTTCATGAACTCCTAACTTTGTTTCTTCGCCTTAAAATATTGTTTTGCACGCATTGATATGTGTTTGGACTTGTTCGATATTGCACCTGAGTTCAACCAACAACAAAGGAGGTGAAGGCACAACCATGTTTTCAAGGTCAAATGATAAACTTAAGTTAGGGTTCACCTGATCATGTATTTGCATTGTGCAACTTCTTGTGATTGGACTGTTGATGATTGTTGGCGTGGTATCCATGGTCGGGATGTCCTCATCCTCCTCCCCCTCTTGAAAAGGAGTCATCCTCGACTCAAAGGGTTGAATGGTTTTCATGTCATTATCATCCTCCCTCTCTTGAAAAGGAGTCGTCCTCGACTCTAGCAGGTCATCACACAAAAGAAAATTGGCCAGTACAAAGAAACAATGCAAAGATTTTATCAAATGCTTAAGTTTAGCTTTCACCTTTGCGAACTTCAAATGTTTTGTTCGACTCGACAATTCTTTCCAGCTAACATTTCCCTAGATTACAAACTTGTAATCAAGCACATCCATGTTTGTATCATCCTCCCTCTCTTGAAGAAAAGTCGCCCTCGACTTCCTTCGGTCTACAAAATAATAGCACAAGGACAATACAAAATAGCTTGGCCAAGTAAAATTCGAATAAGCATATTCATTTTTTAGTTTTATTGGCTTCTTGATGGTTTCTTTATGATTAACAAAAGGATATTGTTTGATGGATGACATAGCAATCATCTTTTCTCTAATTTCATCGCGCCAATGCTTCAAGAGTTCATAAGTGCATACCTCTGGGTGCCTCAAGATGAATGATCTCTTTCCTTTTACCTCACTGAGTACCTCCATGCCTTTTTGACGATCACTTACCCCACATGATGTTTCTTTGATGGTGTTCCACGTGCGCCATAATTGTTCATGGATCTCATCCTCCCATCGCTGTAGCAGGGCAGCTAAGTATGATTTTTGCATCTGCACATACTTCAAATAAAGAGAACTTTGTGAATGGTTAGTATTTGAATAGTCTTCTCTCCCTTCATTTGGTGGATCACTCAGCTCTTTGATATTGTGTGTAAACACCACAAGCTCGGGTTTGGTGGACTCACACAAGTCACTAATCCTCTCACTTTGATGATGTGGTATAGTATGTTGTGGTTCACTCGTCTCTCTAATCTCATGTTGGACGACCTCAACCTCACATTTGGTGGACTCACACAATTCACTAAACCTCTCTTGCTGATTGTGTGGTATATTTGGGTGGATATCTTTTATCTCTCTAATATCATGTTGAACAATCTGATCCTCACATTTGGCGGAATCACTCACCTCACCACTCTTATCACTCTCAATATGTGGGATTTTGGAATATGGACGCTCTTCCTCACATTTGGTGGAGTCACTTAACTCATCTCTCTTCTCACTCTCGGTACGTGGAATTTTTGGAAGTGGACACTCTTCCTCACATTTGGTGGAGTCACTCAACTCACCTCTCTTGTCACTGTCAAATTCTGGGATTTTGGGATATGTACACTCTCTTGCTGATTTTGCTCTGATACAAGAGATTATGACCCGACGAGGAGGAGGCTCACCGAAGCTTGCAATCCGAACATTCGCCGATCCACAACCCGCAATACTACCCCACACAACCACGCTCTAGTCGTGGAGCACGGGATAGGTGCAATCCACAAGGGAAACCACGAACTTAATCCACACAACATGATCTAGTCGTGGAGCACGAATTAGGAGCAATTTCTCAAGGAATCACGAGAATAAGGATAACAAGAGCTCTCCAATCTCAGGAGGAGTCTATGTCTTTGGTCTTTTATAGAAATGGAAAAAGTCCCCAACGAAGGGAAGAGCTAGCCTATTTATAATCGGGACAACCCCCCTGGATATGTGTGAAAGAGAACTAGCTTCTAGAACCAGCTTAGGTGTGAAAGTGAACCAGCTTTGTTTGACTAATGGCTTCAATACTTAATGAGGTAGCTTCTGGAAAACTCTCGTTGGAGGTGGTTGGCAGTTCCCGACCAAATATTGTTCACTGGAGTCGAAAAATGTTTCCTTCAGTAGCAAACCCGAGTTCTGGAAACCTTTCGCAAGTTGGGATATCCAAAGTCGTGCAAAACATTGTTCCGTTAGAATCGGAACAATGTTTCTTCAGCAGACAACTCATTTCTTCATGAACTCCTACCGTTGTTTCTTCGCCTTAAAATATTGTTTTGCACGGATTGATATGTGTTTGGCCTTCTTCGATATTGCACCTGAGTTCAACCAACAACAAAGGAGGTGAAGGCACAACCATGTTTTCAAGGTCAAATGATAAACTTAAGTTAGCGTTCATGAAAGTGCAAGTGTCACTTAGATTATATTTTGGTGTGATGACAATGTGGTTAGTGGAACTAATGTTGGTTGCTAAATTTTATCTCAGGACGTTGGTTCCAAGGTGTCCATTGATGGAGGTGTGCGACCCCCCAGTCCAAAAAGATCAAAGGCGTGGTTACCGGCGACTCGAAGGTTTTTCGTTTTGGTTCGATTTGAGTCGTAGGTAAAACCGCACTATCAAGAGGGGTCTTCGTGGAATTAGTGTCGTGTGGGAATGCCTCCAAGACAGATACACCAGCCCTCCTACACCTCCTCAGATATTCCACTTCTTGTGTGCTTTGCCGTGGTGTCCTGTGATGTTTCATCAGAAATCTTCTGGACACCCCGTGTGCACGGGGTCTCTGACCCCCATGCGCACGGGGTAGTCAGAATATTTCTGGACACCCCGTGCGCATGGGGCTGACTTGGCCCGTGCGCACGGGGTACCTCGAAACTCACTGGACACCCCGTGCACACAGGGCTGACTTGGCCCGTGCGCACGGGGTACCTCGAAACTCACTGGACACCCCGTGCACACGGGGCTGACTTGGCCCGTGCGCACGGGGTACCTCGAAACTCATTGGACACCCCGTGCGCACGGGGCTGACTTGGCCCGTCCGCACGGGGTACCTCGAATCTCACTGGACACCCCGTGCGCACGGGGCTGACTTGGCCCGTGCGCACGGGGTCCAACGGGCAGAAATCCCCTCCCGGCCAAGAACACTATATAAGCCCCCTTCTTCCTTGTGACACCCAAAAAAAATTTTATTTGGCTTTATCAAAATCTTTATTTGAGTTGAAGGAGGTTATTTAAATTTTTCTTCTAAAGGACTCTCCTTCTCAAAAAAAAATTCGGCCCTGGCATGCTCAAGGAAGCCGAGGAGAAAGTTAAACAAATCAGGGACCGACTCAAGACAGCTCAAAGCCGACAAAAGAGCTATTACAATCGAAAACATCGTGAGGTTAGCTTTGAACCTGGTGACTATGTATACCTGCGAGTGTCTCCTATGAGGGCCTGCAACGGTTCAAAATTAAAGGGAAGCTAGCCCCAAGATTTATTGGACCCTTCTGTGTAGTTGCACAAAGAGGCACAGTAGCCTACCAGCTAGACCTACCCAAAGAGCTGTCAGACGTCCACGACGTGTTCCACGTCTCTCAGTTGAGGAAATGTGTGAGCAACCTGGAAAAGCACGTATCTCATGAGAGCATTGACGTGCAACCAGACCTCACCTACAGAGAGCGGCCAATAAAAATATTGGAAGAGTCTGAAAGGAGGACCCGTCAGAAAACCATTAAAATTTTCAAGGTTCAGTGGAGCAATCACACCGAGGATGAAGCAACATGGGAAATAGAGGATTTTCTTCAGGCACAGCACCCACATCTATTCGAGGATCAGCTGAAATCTCGGGACGAGATTTTTCCTAAGGGGGTAGGTGTTGTGACACCGAATTTTTTTTTATTTGGCTTTATCAAAATCTTTATTTGAGTCGAAGGAGGTTATTTTAAAATTTTCTTCTAAAGGACTCTCCTTCTCAAAAAAATTTATTTTATGGCAAGTATTTTGTTTGGTTTCATCCAAGACTTGATCTTTGGTCTTGGAGGTTTTTCATCTTGTGTTGACTCAACACAAATGTTTTTCATTGGGAAAGTTTTTGAAAATCTTTTCTCTTTAAAATAGCCCTATGGCATATGGAGTGATCCTTTCCCTTCCAAAACACAACTCTTGCCATAACCTAAGTTGAAAACTCCTCCCAAAAACCATCTCCCCACTTTGTGTCAAGATAAACTTCAAATCTAGCAAGTTGAACTCCCGCATGATTTTATCTCCATTTATTTCTAATCAAAAGCCTTCTCTGCCCTCAATTTTGACCCTTGGAGATTTACAAAGGAACCACTAGTTCTCCTTTGAGTTTTGCCTCCAAACAAATTTCTCTGGCTAGTCCTTAGAACCCTCAACCAAGATCCAGGAAGATCCACTGGTCTCCAGTTCAAAATTTTCAAAATGTGCTTGCTGCAAGTTTGGGCCATATTTGCAAAATTTGGTGAAATTCATTTGTTTCCTTCTCCTAAAAATCTGAGAAAATTCAGGCAGCCTCTGGATACATCAAGAGGTCACCTCACCAAGCCCCAGCTCCAGAAATATCTTCCTCGTGCCCAAATCATACCGTCGAACACCTGGAGGGCACTGTTACTGTCGAAGTTCAGAGATTCAAAAAACAGTTTCAGAAAGCCGGTGTCGTTTTCTTCAGAAACTTACCTCGATCTCGCCAGTAGCCGCAGTGGCACCTTGCGCCCCGTTCCTCCTTATCCCTGCGCCGCACGATTGCCTGGACACTTGCGGGTGTCGGCGGCGAGCTGGCCGAGGTGCAGCGCCCCATGCGCGGCGGCAGCAGCGCCCGCTGCGGCTGCCAGAGAGGCGAAGCGTGGGACGGCGCCGTCCAGCACCGCCCAAGCCACCAGAGGCCACCGCGTGGCCGTCCTCTCCTCTGTGCATGCTGCAGAGCCGTTGTCGTGAACTGGGAGGCACGAAGCGCGCTCCCTGCCACCGTCGTGCCCGTACGGCCGTTCCGTCGAGGACCAGAGCATTACCCCAATCCGGCCGAGGTATTAGCGGAGAAACGGTGCCAGTGAACCACCACGATGATGCCCAACCGCCTAAACGTCCTGCCCGACCTTTGCCTCGCCGTAATTGCTCGCTGGCGTTATCCCATTAACGGCCACCTCCTCGGATCGCCTATAAAAGGAGGTCCCGAGCTCGAACTCGAACACACACCATCCCTACATCCCACAAGTGCCACGCCAAGCCACTGGGAGGGCCTCGAGGAAGTCTTCTTCCCCAACTCCGGCCGCCTCGACCCGCTTCGGGATCCAGCACGATTCACTCCAGTGCGTGCACCCCTGCCTCTCAACTCATGCCAGTAGTCTCCTAGTGCATCCACATCTATGACCCGCGCACCAATTTGAAGTTTGCAGCACCCACCGGAGAGCTCCACCCTCACCCGAACCACCGTCCGCCGGAGATAAGGTCACCGTCGCCGTGGTGCTCGCCGACGGCCAAGTCCACCACCCACCGACGCGGAAGAACACCCTGAACCCGTAGGTACCCTCCGATCACCCTACCTCACCGTGGATCAACGCCGGCGACCACCGCAGCCTTCGGGCGCCGGCGAGCTCCGTCGGAGTTTGAACCTGACGGGTGGGACCCCCCCCCCGTCAGCCTCTCTTTCTTCTCCTTCGAATCGTTTTCGGAAGGCGCCTTCGGGCAAAGTGTGTTTTCTCTCTGGGCTGGCGTATTTCGTACCGAAGCGTTTTCTGCCTTTTCAAACAAGCCCCTGGATCTTTTCTGTTTCATCACAGATTAGTCCTTGGACTAAAACCCTTATATCTTTTAAACAAAAGATGCTTTTTGATTGATTCTTTTTCTATAATTCTTATATTTTTGTCTAGTTTTTTATAGTATTTATTTGGAAAAAATTTGGAACAATTTTTATACACGCAACGGTATTCACGTTAGTATACGGTTTCTTTATACCGTAGATTCCGGAGGAGGTGACGGAGCCGCGAACTTCGCCGAGCTAGACTCCGACTTCTCCGAACCAGGCAAGCATGGTTGAACCTTTGATATGATGGGTGTTTTGCATGTTTGCTTGAATAGTTTGTGCATGGCATATGGGCATAGGTGAGTGTTACGTTGCATGCAAGGCAACTAACCGTGTGCTTCGAAGTTTATTGTGATCTTTTGATGAGAGATGACCTGATCATGTGGTGACATGAGAGGTAGTAAGATGGTATTGTTGTAGCATGCCAGTCTTATGTCCTCCGATAAACTCCGACGTTAACGTGGACCGAGCCACGTTACCGTTCGTCCCCTTCCGTGCTGCCACATGTTTTCTGCAAAGAATACGGTTTAGTAAGTTGCAAACCTCTCTCCTTGTACACACCAAATAGAGGGGCCGGGATGAGGGTTCCATGGCCCTGGATTAAAGCCAGTCATCCGGTCAGGGGGCATGGGTGTTTCCGGTTGGGACCGAGAGGGGGGCACCCCTTAGAGCGCGCGATATAAATTTGATCCCATGCTACGCGAGGTTGTAGCCTCCCCGTCTCAAAGTTTTTCTTGAACATTGCTTGGGGCGATTCCTGGCAACGGAATGTGGAATGGGTGTGTACTGGTTAGATGTGTTTCTCCTAAAATACCGTAAACGGAACTAGTCCCTTGTGACTACTGAAATCTGTTGGCTGTGGTTAAGAGTACAAACTCTGCAGAGTCAAAACCTTCCGAGTCATCGTGTCCAAGGTCAAGGACCTGGGTCCATGTATCCAAACAGTATCCATACCAGTCTCAGTGTCAGTCCCTGTGTCCGCCTCCGTGGAAACCCCCGGTGAACAAGCTTGAGTGGAAAACTCGGTTGAATGTTATTCCTGTGGATGGACTAACCATTTTATTATTTCGTACCTGAGTATTTCCTTGATATGATTTAAATTCATGAGCTACTGGAATATCGAGTTATGAAATATAAGCCCTTTATGCGATGTCGCTCAGACGTCCGACTGTGGCACCCTTGTTATTTACTTTCAATATAAGCCCTTTATGTGATGTCGCTCAGACGTCCGACTGTGGCACCCTTGTTATTTACTTTCAATATAAGCCCTTTATGTGATGTCGCTCAGACGTCCGACTGTGGCACTCTTGTTATTTACTTTCGATATAAGCCCTTTATG